>NC_140964.1:6444209-6451709 GCF_056783735.1 Eptatretus burgeri | reverse complement strand
GGTCCAACGGGGGTCGCGATAACACCCCGCTCGGTTATCCCAAACGGAGCGAGCTGCATTAAGCGGCTCGTGTCCCAGCGGCCTCGTTGAGGTACAATCTCTCAGTAATATACCCGCGCGAATAATTAGGTAAATCGAAGATTTGGTGATCGGACCCTGTAGCATGCGGGGAGAGTGCGGACAAGGTTGTGGTGTGGTGAAAAACACACCCACGGCTGGTTTTCGGTGTTGATCCGGAAAGCCGAGACTGGATTGTCCGTTCGGTGGGTGAAGCGGCCGCTATTGGCTAAACGCGGTCGTTCGCATGCCAGCGGGTGAGAATCTGTAACTATATATATATATATATATATATATATATATAAATATGTATATATATATATATATATGTATATATATATATATATGTATATATATATATATATATGTATATATATATATATATATATATATATATGTATATATATGTATATATATATATATATATATATATATATGTATATATATATATATATATATATGTATATATATATATATATATGTATATATGTATATATGTATATATATGTATATATATATATATATATATATATATATATATATATATGTATGTATATATATATATATATATGTATATATATATATATATATATATGTATATATATATATATATATATATATATATGTATATATATATATATATGTATATATATATATATATATATATATATATATGTATATATATATATATATATATATATGTATATATATATATATATATATGTATATATATATATATATATATATATATATATATATATATATATATATATATATGTATATATATATATATATATATATATATATATATATATATATATATATATATATATATATATATATATATATATATATATATATATATATATATATATATATATATATATATACATATATATATATATATATATATGTATATGTATATATATATATGTATATGTATATGTATATGTATATATATGTATATGTATATATATATATATATATGTATATGTATATATATATATATATATATATATATATATGTATATGTATATATATATGTATATTTATATATATGTATATATGTATATATATGTATATATATGTATATATATGTATATATATATGCACATAGAGCACATTAGGAGTGCTTGAATTGGCTCAAGAGGAGGCAGAATAGGGCAGTTTGCCAACATGCATTGACAATTTTCCAGGAGAGATGCAATCCTCTGGAGAAGTATGACGACATCAAATTTGTGCAGCGTTGCAGATTCTTGAAAGAATAATTTCATTGGCAGCTGAATCGAGTGTAAGATGATCTGGATCAACCGAGGATGAGGAGGAATGTGTTGAATTCCCGCCAACAATTGCCAGTGGTGCTGCAATTCTTTCATTTGGATGTTTGAGATATGGGCGTTGTTTCATAGCTAATTGTCGGTTTAGACGCACACAAACGGATGTTTATTTCCCTTCGTAAATTGCTATCTAGACGTGCGATTAGCTCTGCGCGTACAAAAATGTTTCGTCACCATTAATGGTTAGGCGTGTGTTAGCAAGACACTCACTAAATGCCTTTCCTAAATTTGGCCCTTAATATTTGAGAAACAGGTGATACAGCATTGGAATTCCTCAACTGTTAAAATGGAGATTATATTTTAAGGTGAAGACCATGTAAACCCAGAGGTGAAAAGGAATCGATTAAATGTGGATCATCATTATTGGTGACATTTACAATTGTTATTACCTTTCCCCTCAATCAGGTAATGGAGTCTGCGATTGCAGTCACTGCAAATGCTTTGACAATTTCACCGGTGCTGCGTGCGACTGCCCTGTGGCGACGGACGGGTGCCAATCCCTGGACGGAGAGATCTGTAGTAATCGTGGCACCTGCGTGTGTGGTGTGTGTCAATGTCTGGACTCTAAATACCAGGGTCCAACGTGTGAACTCTGCCCAATGTGTCCTGAGGTGTGCCAAGAACACAAGTGAGTCAAAAAAAATAAGGGTCTTAATCGATTCCAAAAAATAATTGCATGTGTTCTTTTTCTCAACAGGTGTTTCTTAGTATTCCAATCTCATTCCTCCTTTCCTGGTGACTGCAGAGACTGCGTTCAATGTCATATGTTGAAATCAGACTCCCAGCAGGTTGAGTGTAACAGCTGTGTAGTATCCGTACACCATGTGCCGGAGCTCGACTCTCTGGCTTCCTGCAGAGTACAGGACGTGCAGAACTGCTGGATCATCTTCTCTTTTGTCGGGAATGGTCGAAACACCACCATCGTGGTGCAGGAGAAGAGAGGCAAGTTTTCTTTTGACATATATCCATCTGCCTTGAATGCATTTGTGGGCTTGATTATGAATTCAAAGGTCACCATGCTAATGTGTATTGTAAGAGTGGAATTATCAGCCATGTATCAGGAATATAGACAATTGTCACTAATTCTTAAATATTTCACATATTTCAAAATGCTGATAAAATAATGTTATAACAAGAATTTTTTTTTTTTATTCACATCTTGCAGAATGTCCAGCAGAACCAGATGTGGCAGCAATTGTGGTTGGTGTAGTGACAGGAATTGTACTTGCTGGACTTTTACTGCTACTGGGATGGAAACTGTTGACCACTCTCCACGACCGCCGTGAGGTCGCCAAGTTTGAGAAAGAGAAACTTACAGCCAAGTGGGATGCGGTAATACACACAGCACAGTACAAGCATGTATTTAGAGATACAAACACATGTACACACTCTTGGGTTGCTTCCTTATACCATCACTTTGGTGGGACAAGGTGGTGCTAACACCCAACCTGTCCTTGTTCACAACGGGGCACTCCTTCGTGCCATCACTTGTGCTGTGATGGTGTGCAAACTGTGCAAGGAAGTGATGTGTGCTGTCCTCAGAACAATGGAGTACCTGCTTGAAGTTTTGTAGAACTACTATGCGTCCACGCTTGCTTAATCTATTGCAGAACACACATCAGAACAACCTCGGCATTGTGTCAATTATTTCATTACCAAATCTGTAGAAACCTTTAAATCCTAATCCTGTCAAGTCGTGCTTGTAAACAAATAATTTGAGAAAGAGAAAGTGGTGCTGATACATGACCCTCAAAACACTTAAACCAGATACTCCGTCAGAAAAAGAAAACCATTGATAATATAATTGGTGTTTCTACCTAATGGCTTTGGTATTAATGTATCATCATACGAAACGATGCTTCAGTACGAGGTAGGAAAAGCCACATAATGTGAACTTAAACAGATTAAAAAAAATTAAATTTGTTGGAGTAACTATGGTGATTTACAACTTCAAGGATGACATCCTGAGTTGGAAATCATAATGAAGCTGAGGTTGGAATTGCTTGAATAGTTTAAGGGATTGATGACTGTTTAAGAATCCCTCATATGAACCTTTTATCTAAATCCATGTATGCATGACCATTTTGTATCTTGCAGAGGTGAAACACCTTGGTTTAAAGATAAAATGATTCGTGGTTGATGTGGGGATAAGCACAAAACCAACTTATCATTAAAATCACAGGTACAGAGGAGGGTGTTTGGTTCAATACCCACCTCTGCTGGTTTTACAGGGAGAAAACCCCATTTACAAGAGTGCCATCACAACCATTGTTAACCCAAGATACGGAGGGATCCAATAATTCACACAAACCGTGTCCTGCTGTCCTGAGGATTCTTTCACTGCATCAGTATAAAAGTTAGTATTATGTGAAGAAGACAATCATTGTGGAAAGCTGTGATGTAACAATTCTATGGTGTATACATTTGTTAGTTTACCTTTAGACATTTGACCTCCTGTACAAAGCTTTCTTCAAGTCCATTATGAACAATAAAATTACCAAAAGATTTTGGAACACTTTGTGGAGTTTCAGAAATATCATTTGTAAATGACAATACAAACCGTGTAATATATCGAAATTAACTCCAAAAGTGCAGAATACGGGTGCGTTGGACCTGTTGCGATGTTTGTTGTGCGATAAAGTTGTTATATAAATGGTTATTTGCATGAACGTTTATTGACACTTTGAAAACATGGTAACAAATTTTTTTAGTGTTATTTCTTTTATTTTTTCAGGTTTGTGGAAAATTTGAATTCATAACGCCAGCTGAGTTTACAGATTATGGGTCCCTTGGACCCGAGTTATGAATAGCAAGGATTAGTACCGAATTTGTAGGAAATATTTTCCAGTGAATTTAATTTAACAGAGCTCGTGTAAAGTAATACAAAATAAAAGACAAATGCATTAAAAAAATTTTGACAACAACAATCGCATTACAAATGCTGGGTCGAAAAGACCCATGAATGCATTCACAGGAGTTTTTTTTTTCATGTGGCTCCTTCCCCAGGAATCCAGTCATGGGTCCATTGGACCCAACCGAGTTTTGATTAGCAATGATTAGTACCTCATTTGCATGAGATGTTTTTCCCATGAAGCTTTGTAACACGTAGCGACATCACGACTCATCTTTGATGTATTCACGTCATTTACAAAGCTTATGTGTGCCTTTTCCATCTCCTCGTTTCATGTGCTTCTGGGTTTCTGCATCTGTTTGTTTCTTTTACCATGTTTGAAATCAGATCAGAAGTTCAATTACTTTGACAAAGGTAAGCATTTTATTTTTTATACCTGCATTATTTACAGATAAATACCGAATTTGCATCACAAATAAATTCAAAAGAACACATGCAAAACACAAAAAAATGGCATTACAAATCCTGGGTCTAAAAGACCCATCAATTGCATTGATGGTAGTTTTTTTTTACTTTTAAAATAGTAGATGGGTCTTTTTGACCCGACACGATGCTTATTGTGCTCCAACTTTGATAACCAGCCATTTGCATGACATTTTATGGATTTTTCCAAAAGGCGTTTTTAAATTTTATTCATTCAGATTCGAGGGACAAGTTGAATAAAAAACGCAACCCCTGCTATCCAAAACCTGGGTCTCAAAGACCCGTCGCAGGGCAATCTTGGAAGTTTCTCATTACTTGATCAGAGGGCAAGGCATATATTTTAAAGGCCTTTCCAACGAAACAGTTGTGTCGGTTTCATCCATGATTCAGACCAAAACATATATATATATATATATATATATATATATATATATATATATATATATATATATATTTTTATATATATATATATATATTTATATTTATATATATATATATATATATATATATATTTATATTTATATATATATATATTTATATTTATATATATATATATATATATTTATATTTATATATATATATATATATATATATATTTATATTTATATTTATATATATATATATATATATATATATATACATATATATTTATATATATATATATATATATATATATATAGATATTTATATATATATAGATATTTATATATATATATATATAGATATTTATATATATATATATATATATATAGATATTTATATATATATATATATATATATATATATATATATATATATATATAAATATCTATATATATATAAATATCTATATATATATATATATATATATATATATATATATATATATATATATATATAGATATAGATATTTATATATATATATAGATATTTATATATATATATATATATATATATATATATATATATATATATATATATATATATATATATATATATATATATATATAGATATTTATATTTATACATTTATATATATATATATATATTTATACATATATATATATTTATATATATATATTTATACATATATATATATATATTTATATATATATATTTATACATATATATATATATTTATATATATATATATATATATATATATATATATATATATATTTATACATATTTATATATATATTTATATTATATATATATATATATATTATATATTATGATATATATTATATATATATATATATATATATATATATATATATATATATATATATATATATATATATATATATCACACACCTCCTGACTGTCTGACTTATGGTGAGCATTGCCAAAGATTATGTTGAATGGTTTGCATTATCAGGAACAATTGTCTGGGTGGCAGAGGGGTGGTTGTTCTGTGCAGATTATGCAGTTTTACCGTGTGAGACATATTCCACATCTTCCATTGACACTCCAATCACCCACATGTCCACCCTCACCGCATCCAAGAACCTCTTCTTTGGCCTTCCTCTTCTCCTCCTGCCTGGCGGCTACATCCTCGGCATCCTTCTCCCGATATACTCCGCTTCCCTCCTGTGCACATGTCCAAACCATCTCAATCTCGCCTCTCTCACTTTGTCTCCAAACCGTCCAACCTGCGCTGTCCCTCTAATATACTCATTGCTTATCCTGTCCATCCTCGTCACTCCCAACGAGAATCGCAGCATCTTTAACTCTGCCACCTCCAGCTCTTCTTCCTGTCTTTTTGTCAGCACCACTGCCTCCAAACCAGACAACATAGCTGGTCTCACTACCGTCTTATATACTTTCCCCTTCACTCTTGCAGCTACCCTTCTGTCACAAATCACTCCTGCAACTCTTCTCCAACCACTCCATCCTGCCTACACTCTCTTTTTCACTTCTCTCCCACACTCTTCGTTACTTTGGACAGTTGATCCCAAGTATTTAAACCCATCCACCTTCCCCACCTCAACTCCTTGCAACCGCATCATACCACCACCCTCCCTCTCATTTACGCACATGTACGCCGTCTAACTCCGACTGACTATCATTCCCCTTCTCTCCAGTGCGTACCTGCAACTCTCGAGGCTCGTCTCAGCCTGCTCCCGACTCTCCCTACAGATCATGATGTTATCCGCGAACATCATAGTCATGGAGACTCCAGTCTGATCTTGTCTGTCAACCTGTCCATCACCATTGCAAACAGGAAAGGGCTCAGAGTCGATCCTTGGTGCAATCCCACTTTAACCTTAAACCGGTCCGTCATTCCTACCGCACACCTCACCGCTGTCACACTGTCCTCGTACATATCCTGCACGATCCTCACATACTTCTCCACCACTCCCGACTTCCTCATACAATGCCACAACTCCTCTCTTGGCACCCTCTCATAAGCTTTCTCTAAATCCACAAACACACAATGTAACTCCTTCTGGCCTTCCTGATACTTCTTCATCAACATTCGCAAAGCAAACATCGCATCTGTGGTGCTCTTTCCTGGCATAAACCCATATTGCTGCTCACAAATCATCACCTCTCTTCTCAACCTAGCTACCACGACTCTTTCCCACAACTTCATGGTGTGGCTTAACAACTTACCACTCTGCAATTACCACAGCTCTGCACATCACCCTTATTCTTGAAAATCAGAAACCAGTACACTTTATCTCCACTCTGGCATCCTCTCACTTTCCAAGATTTTATTAAACAATCTGGTCAAAAACCCCACTGCCATCTCTCCTAAACACTTCCATGCCTCCACTGGTATATCAT
>NC_140964.1:6436709-6443709 GCF_056783735.1 Eptatretus burgeri | reverse complement strand
CCTAAAAGTCTGACGACATTGTTGAATTTTCACTGGGCTGGCATCCTGTATTTGTCCTGTATTTAATAAATTTTCACTGGGCTGGCAGGATAGCTGATAGCTTAGAGGCGAGTGTGCGTATCTATCTAGCCTGGGTTTGAATCACTACGCAGCTCCAAGCTGTCATCCTGGTGTTTCACAGGCAGGGTGATTCATAAACGTGTGTGCCGTCCCTCGGATGAACGTGAAAAGGGTGTCCCTTATGCCGGCATTAGTTGGTGGATGTTTAAGGTCCCACGGTGTCCTTCGTGAAGAGTCTGCGAGCCATCAATGGCATCCTGAACAAATTACAAATTCCTGCCATAACCAGCAGAGGGCATTGCATCAGCATCACAACTGTACCCTCAATCAATGATGGCACCCCGCAGCCTTGTACTGCATACGAATGAAGACCATTTTCACTGCGATAAGGCACAGCACGTATCCTGCCAGTGAATGACGCAACCCGACAAGCCTACAATTGTCATCGACCTACGTACAATGCACCAGTGTGCTGTGCAGTACACCACCACTAATTGTTACTTGGCAATTGATGATTCTCATTATCGCAATTAATTAAACTAATCTTACCGCACGTGGGCGCCATCACCTTTTGTGACCTTTTGGTGTGAAACAGCTGACTGGTGTACATCCATTATGATCGTGAGCGTCATGGTTCAGGGTGTAATTCCTATCACGCTTTTTCGTTCGAATTGAAGCCTCAATTTCTTATTCAATTTACAACTTGCTGGTTATCTCCAGATATTATTGAGATAATAAACAAAAATGAACCAGGAAAGAGATATTTACAGTTATTTGGGAAAATGAATTCAATCTTTTTGTTTATTTATTTATATGAATCTATTGATAAATAATTTCTCTCAGAAAGATGAGGCCTGTGAGTGTTTTGCAGAAAGTATGAAGACTTTTCTGGAATGTGCCAAATTTATAAATAATGAATATCTGAGTTTGTGTTGAAAGACAATGATTCAAACTTTTCTGACTTCGATATTCGGTTCGTGTGTTTTACTTTCAACCCTTCTCTTTGATTCGAACTTGTTTATTTTTTGCCCTGAAATATATCCTACCCCCCCTCCCCCCCCCACTCCTCCCACTTTACCCTTCCACCACCCCCATTCCGGGTCCTTGGTACCTCTGCTGAGTTTAATTTGTAGATGGACCAAGCTCGACGTCAAGCAGCAGTGTTTGCTCCCAATGAGATATTTCCACTAAACTGCAATTCCAAATGAGGTTTATACAAACGTCACAATAGCTGATATAGAGGAGCCTCCATGGTATGCCTGGTGTTGGCTTAATGGTTAGGGTGGTGGGCTTGGGATCCGAGGATCCTGAGTTCAAATCCCCCTTGGCTGTTGAATTAATACCAGGTGGGGTTGACTCTGCATGTCATCCTTCCAAGGTCGGCAAAATGAGTGCCAGCATGCTGGTATCTTATGTCGGAGTGGCGACCCGTCCAGGATTGTGTCCAATAGCCCAGGAGACTGGTTATACAGCACCAACGCTCTGCACAGAGTATGGTCCCAATGGATGGATGGACAATAGCTGGTGGTGCACAGGTTGGGAGTAAAACGTAAACGTAATTTGCTGCTCGTGACGTGATGAAATGCAAAGTTAATGAATGGGTGCAGTGGAAAGGATAACAGGCAGAAGGTGTGAAGCTCTACGTTCGTCTTGCTTTTCTGTAAAAAGGTGTAAACTTTCTCAACGCTGCAATGGTGGCCACAAAGTGTTCCCTCTGAAATGGAAAATATGGCACTTTATTTTTGGGGGGAAATGAGCTCGTGTGACTGGTGGACAAATTGCAGGTGAGAGCCTATGCAAGCCTGCAAGGCCATGAGCCTTGTTTGTGAGGGTGAGGGTGATGGGGGGGGGGGGAGTGGGGGTGGCCCTCCACTTCCATTCACCAAGACTACCAAATACATTCAGGGTCTTGGATTTCACTGTCGCAATGATTGCAAAATGCAAGGTATTATGACCTCGGACAGGAGCCTTACTCCATGGTACTGTGGATAGAGAGGAGCTTTATTTGGAGATAACCTTTGGAGACTTGGGGTTTTCCAGTTGGAGATAACCATGTTGTGGGACTTCGAAGAAAGTTCCAGTCAGTTGCCTCAACATTTAAAAACAATTAATTACTGCATTTGCACAGTTCATTTGACTGTTCTGTTGCATTGTTGTGCAACCCTTTTTATTTTAACAATTTGATGGATATCTTTTGGGAAGCTTTCTCAAAATGTGGATCAACCATCCGTATTTAACATCGAATCCCTGTTTGTGTCTAATAATGCAATGATCATGCTGCGAACAATCGTTGCTGATTTTACAACTTTTTTTGTTGTTGTTGCAGAAATCAAGGCTCGTGGAAGAGCTGAATGACAGGGAATGATGTTGACATGATAATGGAGTGGAAAGAGCTGACATACAACGAGGGACGGATGAAGACACGGGCAGTATATAAATAGAGACGTACAGACAGGATAAGGGGGACCAAGTGAGTTGAGTAAACGAGGAATGTGTAACCAGACAGGAAAAGCTGATAATAGGATGAATGTTGATAAGGTGAAGTTGGACAGGAGAGCAGAGTCGGTGAGAATAGACAAGATTAGCAACAGAGGATAGGGATGAGATGGTGATGGCTCTTAAAATTTTGAATTCCTCACACCTGAGTTTGGAATTCTTTGTTTTGTTTTTCTGACCATTTGTTAATCCTGTGAATGCGTACCTCTCCTCTGTATACGGCCATTTCCACCACAGAACCTTTTCCTGTCGGAGGTGCTGCAGTGGCGAACACAGAGTACTCCTGAACACATGCTCTTCATTCTCCTCAACTCCAGAGTGAGTGTCACGTCCCTCACACACGGGCACGACTCCACATGCTCGATCGTCTCATATCGCACTCGATTGGCATGGCGACCCTCGTTTGTGCGCAATATTCAGTAACTGAGATGTCATAATCATGGGAGGTTCTTTAATAATTCCACGCACGATACTTATCGATGTCACACATGAGGACAGTTCATTAACGTTAAAGTGAGTTTGACATTAAAGTTAACTTTTATGAAATGAAGTTTCATCAACGCAAATCTTAGAAATTGGATCAGATAATTGAATCATCATGACCTTTTGACCTCTGTCTATAGTGCCGTTCGTGCAGGGAAATCCATCGACCTCAAACAAGTTGTTTAGTCACTTGTCGGCCAGGTTGTTTTGGTTATCGGTGAAGCCATTCTCTCTCTGGCAGGGAGTGGTATCGTGCTCAGTGACGTGTGCACAGCTACACCGACGAGCGGAGCGAGTGGCAAGCGCACTTCAGGAACGAGGCCGCATCAGCCCTGGGGACCACGTCGCGCTCGTCTACCCTCCTGGTGCCTGAGGGTGGTGGGAGATCTTTTGAGGAGTGAAGTTGTCTTTGGGAGAGTGGCGACTCTGGGTCTTTTAGCGGTCAAAAAGCACATTATCAGCAAACTATGTTCAATGTCCTTATTTTTCATTGAGTCGGCAAATTCTCAAGTTGTACTTGTTATTCTCAAAGTGTTTGCGAGTTTATTTGGTGAGCAGTTTCCTTTCACCATGTTACATGAATGGAGCCTTTTGCCAGTGCCATTTCTCGAGATCCCATTTACTGCGTGTGCAGGCATAGACCTCGTCGCCGCATTCTACGGCTGCCTGTACGCCGGCTGTGTCCCTGTGACGATCCGTCCACCTCACCCGCAGAACATCCCGAGCACTCTTCCCACGGTTAAAATGATTGTTGAGGTGCATCGACTCTATATTCTCCTTCCAGTAAAAGGTCGACGAACAGTGGAAAAGGGTAACTTTTCCACCAGAAAAGAACAAAAGGCACGAATGCGCTGACGTTTCGTGTGTCTCCCTTTCGGACAAACAAGAAAGGGAGATGTATTCTAATGATGTCCATCTCTTGCTTGAATGAAGATGAGACACCTGAAATCTGACCACCTCCACGCCTTTTGTTCTTTTCTGTTGGGAAATTTACCTTTTTCTCCTGTTCATCAACCATTCTGTGCAACCAATGCAGGTTGCTCATTTTTGCTGCAGCTCACATCAGTTCCTTTTACGTAACATCCTTTTCGGATTATGAGGGTCAGGTTGGTTAAAAACCTCAATACTACGAGATATCTTATCATCATGTGGGTAACTTCCAGGTTAGCCGTGCAGTCTTCCTGCTGACCACGCAAGGTACTCTCAAGCTGCTCCGTTCCAAAGAGGCTGGAAATGCTGTGGACATGAAGTCCTGGCCTCCAATGCTTGACACCGGTAAGAGAAGGTTAATCGGGAAGTTGGAAGAAATGTTCTCATGTGGCTTTGCAGAGTTTGGTGCAAGTTATAAAGAGACCGTTATCCAGTGCTGCTTGATTGTGCAGTAACTGTTCACATCCAGTGGCCTGTAAGCAGAATTGAGTCGCTCTGGATTTTGTGACCGAGTCATGCACCAGTAACGCCGCCTTACTCATCAGTTGCGCTTCACTGTGATTATAGACGACCTCCCTCGACGGCGACCTGCTCTCTTGCACGTGGCCGACTCCCCGGATAGTTTGGCGTACCTCGATTTTAGCGTTTCCACCACAGGAATGCTGGCTGGTGTGAAGGTGAGCTCTTGCCAAACATCACAGTGAACTCTTTTCGTTGTTATAAGTATTCCCGAAATTACTGGACACAGACGGGCACAGAGGCTGTCAGGCCGAGTTTTTGTACATGGATTACTTTCATCTGACCAACTGTCCGGGCTCTATAGCAATAAACATTTTCTTTGAACAGCTTTTTAATATTATATCACATTTATCTATTAAATTACATGAGGCACATGCTTTCCGTTTTATTAGGGCTTCAAGCCAAATGGCTGAAGCCCTATTGAATTCGTTAGTATTATTATTATTAAAGGCGTTTTTATGTTCTACTGACCGATTTTGTGGCTGATCTGGAGGGAAAACTGTTGGATGAAATTCAACGAAACTTAACACCATAATAACTCTCCACCTGAAGTTTATACTATGAAACATTTGATGACGTAGGTCACGTGGTATGTCGGCCATATTGGATTTTCTCCAAAACCTAAAAACATCTTCTTCTCCAGAACGGATAACACGACAGCCTCAAACTTTTGCACACATTTGCATTGTTCCATGGGAATGTTAAGTTGTTAATTTGATCGAAATCATTACATAATTCAAATGATTTAAAATGATGCCGATTCGCCTCATTAAATATGCAAATGAGAGTTGAAAAAATTTAATGACAAATTTAGATAGCACATAAACAGGGGACTCCCAATATATTTATACTATGTCTGTATTTGACCCCAGTGAGCCCCCAGCACCCCCCAAAGTTGAAAATCACCCATTTTTGAAATGTCATAAAATGAAAACAACACTTGGATGAAATTCAATGAAACTTAAACACGTAATAACTCTCCACCTGAAGTTTATACTTTGAAAATTTTGATGACGTAGGTCACGTGGTATGGTGGCCATATTGGATTTTCTCTAAAACCTAAAAACATCTTCTCCAGAACGCGTAACCCAACAGCCTCAAGCTTTTGCACACATTTGTGATGTTCCATGTGAATATTAAGTTGTTAATTTGGTCAAAATCGTCACTAAATTTATGTGATAAAAATTATGCCGATTCGCCTCATTAAATATGCAAAATAAGCAAATGAGAGTTGAAAAAATCGAATGACGGATTTAGATAGGCCTTAAAGAGGGGACTCCAAATATGTTTACATTATGTCTGTATTTTACCCCAGTGAGGCCCCAGAGCCCCCCCAAAGTTTAAAATCACCCATTTTTGAAATGTCGTTAAATGAAAACAATGGTTGGATGAAATTCAATGAAATTTCTCCATTTAATAGCTCTCCACCTGAAATTTATACTTTGAAAATTTTGATGACGTCGGTCACGTGGTATGGCGGCCATATTGGATTTTCTCCCAAACCTAAAAACATCTTCTTCTCCAGAAAGGATAACCCGACAACCTTAATCTTTTGCACACATTTCCGACGTTCCATGGGAATGTTAAGTTGTTAATTTGGTCGAACTCGTCACATAATTTATATGATTAAAATGATGCCGATTCGCCTCATTAAATATGCCAAATATGCAAATGAGAGTTGAAAATTTTTAATGACAGATTTAGATAGTTCAGAAACAGGGGACTCCAAATATGTGTATACTATGTCTGTATTTGACCCCAGTGAGGCCCCAGAGCCCCCCAAAGTTTAAAATCACTCATTTACGACATGTCGTAAAATAAAACCGAAAGAAGATAGAGCTATAGTGACTGCACATTCTGGAAGATCGTTTAACGTCCTACAAGTTCGCCATTTACATTAATATGCAAATGTGTAGTTATTGGACTTTTTTCGGGACTTGAAACTTTGTCCAGCCTCGATTTGTCCAATGTGGAGTTTCTTTCTTTATCATGTATTGCTATCGGCTTTACAATCCTTCATTGATATAACATGAGGGACACCGTAGCGAGACCCCATTGCAGACTCAGTGCAAATTAAAGTCCTTTGACGTCGGATGCACGGGTTGAAGCCCGGGATTACTGGTTTTCCAGTTTTAATTTTTTTAATTTTTGCGATTTGCATACTAAATGTTTGAAGAAGAATCTGTCGTATCGACTTGTACTCAATGTGACGTCTTCACTGCAAATGCATTTTATTAAGGAAGAATAATACGGCAACGTGAGTGTTTCCTCAAGTTTCCCACAAGCAGAATAGATTGTGAAATTAGATATCCCACAATAAGGCCGAAACACAAGGTCTGCTGCTCTCGCATCACAAACTGCTCAGTGGTCTCTCTGTTTGTTTGTCTTTTTTACGACTTCTCTTCCGGTCTCACTCCCTCCGCTCTTAGTCCTTTGAGCCTTTCCTGGTCCTCCAGGATGCACGTGTTCTTCCAGTAACCCCCTCCTGTTTAAATTTCCAAAACCCAGGGTA
>NC_140964.1:6421709-6424209 GCF_056783735.1 Eptatretus burgeri | reverse complement strand
CTCCTGGCTGGGACACGTGGCTCCCTTTGGCAGGCACGACCCTCTGCCGAATCTCCCGCTATGGCACCCCCGGGCACTACACTGCCTCCGAGCCTACCAGCTCCCTAACACCGGGGAGTGCCCCCCATGGCACCTCCTCTGAAACGCACACGTGGCAGGCCGGCCTCCCGGGCCCCTTTCCGAGGGTCACCCGTGCCCACAACACTGCCCACGCGGCTAATGGCGCCCCGGGCCCCCGCACCAAGCAGGCGCACCCGTGCCCACTACTCTATCCCGGCCCCCCATGGGCCCATGGCCTACCGCGGCCGACTAGCCTGGTGCCCGGGGTACCCACTCAGCGATACTCACCTTTCGCAGCCACGCTCCCAAGCCCGTCAACAGGGCTCCTGCACCCCTCCAAATGGGTCTCGAGCCTACTTTCCCACCAACAACAAAACGACCTCCATTTTTCAATTTGACTAACCCAGCTAACTCACTCTACACTGACCCCGGGGTCCCTTGGACGGGAGTCACTCCTCCCCCCAATCACTCATCGCACCATGCATTCCCCATTTGCTCCATACACACAGACCCGCTGGCCTCACTCACTCACCAAGCACTCACCTCACAACTCACAACTCTTCAACACACACACCACTGAACTCTGCCATCCTTCTAACTATTTCCCCTAACTAACTCGTGCTCCCACGTCGTCCCTTACACTACAGCACGTTCCTTTTAACACTACGTAGCTAAGCTACGTCCCCGCTACACATCCACAAGTCTGTCCATGTCCTCTAATCATCCCATTTTATTTCCCAACCTAAAGCTGGCTACAATCCCTCTATCTAATCCATTCCACGGACTCCATGAGGACTTACCCCCTGCCCCATGAAGTCGGTCTAGCTAAGCTAACCCTTCCCCCTAACTAGTTTCCATCCTGTGCCCAGGTCAAGGGGGTCTTCCACCCCTTGCCCAGGAATCCTGTGTACCCGAAAGTGAGGCTTGTTCTTTTTTTTTTTTCTTTACATGCGCAGCACCTGCGCGGCAACTCAGAGCTCGCGCACTTTACACCTGCCCGTGACGTCATGCAGCTGCACGTGTTCCTCGTCCCTCCTTGGACGGGACCATCCGGCAGAGATACCCCTCCTGCCGGATTCCAACCACACGTGCAGCCATGACGTCACCGTGCGCAAAAAAAAACACAAGCCCCACGTCTCGAGGGGTTTCCCACGCGAACACATGTGCTTTGCCCGTTGGAGCCGAACACACACGATCGCGTGGAGAACCCGTCCGGTCCAAATCCATTTACCTGCCTAAACTTTGTCCGTCCGCGGGATCGGCAAATCCACCGCGTGCGTTTCCGGACCGGGACTTCACTCTCGCAAGCGAGCACGTGGCGGTCTCGTGCGTTGCACAGCACGAACCGCGTGCTCACTGCTGGGTGAACCCGGCACGGTCCTCGAAACAACTACAGCCGCTACCCGGCTTTCTCTCCTCTGTCGCCGTCTCCGTCTCCATTCCGCACACGCACACCTGCGTGTTACGACGCACACAGTCCACTCCATCACATTCACACGGGGAGACGCGGCTGCGTGCTCCCGCATGCCAACCGACATCTCCCTCACATACCGCTCTCTCACACACACGGTCTCCCTTGCACTCGGCCGTTCACTCACGCGTGCCTCACTACTCACACAAACCATACTATTTACACACGCGGGGGCACTCACCCGCGGTGCCTCATCCACACTGGCCGTTTCACTCACACACACGGCCTCTTCCACACACGGTGCCTCATCCACACACCGTCCCTCACTCACACACGCGGGGGCACTCACCCGCGGTGCCTCACTCATACTGGCCGTTTCACTCACACACCATGTACTCACCTCACACGGTGCCTCATCCACACACGGCGTGCTGGGAAGCACGTACTCCGGCACCATCGCCACCACACCACTCACACACGGGGTCGCTTCCACACACGGGGACGCACTCACACCTTGCACCACACACACAGGGACAACCACACTGGGGATTTGTGTCCCCACAAGGGTCTCCGGGGCCTCCATACCCCCCAAGCTCTCCGTGCACCTGTCCACAGCACTCGTCCCCTCAACCTCGCAAAGCACGACCGAACTCACCTGGTCATGACTCGCCTCAAGGGGGCATACTCCCTCCCCTCGTTCCTGGAGGAGGTCATCCAGCTGCTCGCACTGGGTCCCCACACGCTCCGCGAGCTCAACCTCACTATCCTCCACTACCTCCGTGTGTGTGTGCGCGTCACTTACCCCGTCTTCATCGTGTTTATTGGTCTCTGCTTCTTTCTGGCGTCTTTCCCTTATCTTTATGTAGGTCAACCTTGCTTTCTCTTTAAGTCGCTCCCGTCCTTCCCTGTTTTTCACTCCTTGCTCTTTCACGATCTCCGCGTACCTCATCCTTGCTCTCCGTATTAATTGTTCTTTTCTCTCCCTCGCAATTACTTTCACCTCGTCTCTTGTCTCCCGAATTACTTTTT
>NC_140964.1:6361709-6414209 GCF_056783735.1 Eptatretus burgeri | reverse complement strand
TAGATACACACTTGTTCCGAGCTTTGTGGAAGGAACTGAGATTGCCCTCAGTTGGGTTTGCTTTCCATGAGGCAAAGGCAAGTTGTTTCAGGACAACTGCCTCACCACCAGCTTCAGTAAACCAAGGGCGGGAGGAAGGGTAGGACAACTGAACACGAGAGGGGATAAATCTGTGCATGAGGGAGAGCAAGTTTCTTTGAAAGAATTCCCAGGATGAGTTGATGTTTGAGAAAGTAGTGATAGGAGACCAGTCTGTAAGTTTGATGGCTGCTCGGTGACCCTGCCAGTCAGCTTGAGTGAAATGCCAGACTCGACGGCGGTGAGGTGGTTCTCTGATAAGAGCCAGAGAGATGTCCACTTTGACAGGACGTGGTCAGAAGAACCGATTGGAGCGAAGGAAGAGCAGCAGATATTGTCAGGGAAATTTGTCAAAATCAGATCCAGAAGAGATGGAGTACCGTTGGTTGAGATCCGGGTCGGGAAGTTGACCGATTGAGTCAGAAATCGGTTGTTTTAGAACCACGAACGCCAATCAGTCAACCATGAGTTCCAGTGTCCACCGTCGAATTATTCCGTTTAACTCGAGGTCACGTGGTTACCTGAGCGGGGAGCGCGCCTTCGGTAAAGCACCAATCTTATCTGATTAGATTTTAATTCGGGCGGCCGAGTGTTTTAACCGCAGGTGCGTGCCGACTATTTTTGGTCAAATCTGTGGTAATTTCCTCCCAGTCTATCTCGGTTCGAACAATGCTAGACCAATGGAAGGAAAGGACAAACGCGGACAGGTTGGAAATTGACAAATGATTTATTAATAATAAAATAAATCAATGTAAAGAACTTTTTATTGTCTGAGGTAAATAAATGAATTAATTTCAAAGCAAAATCAATCAAAATGCCAGGAAAGAGACAAAGAGCAGATGCTTATCAGGAGTTGACTTACTTACAGCTAAACACAGACAAGGGTACCCAACGGATCATTCGGGGAGGGGGGGGGGAAGAATCGTCTCGCTCACCAGAAAGTAGTTGCTGTGAAGTAAAAACGTCCTGAAATACGTGCGTGCGTGTCACGTCCGTCGCCAGCACCCAGTTTTGCCGTGCACCCTCTCGCGAACAGCTTTGAACGCCAGCCAAAAGTCTGGAGGGCACCGGGATCATCTATCGCGGGTTTAGACCCTGGTGTTGTTGGTGACCGACGCGTGCCTCACTTGTTGGCGGCGCTGCTCACACCCACACGCGCACCACACGCTTGCTTGCCCAAGCACTGGGAAGGACGAATTGTCTCGTTGGCGCTGGTCAGACACCCCCACGCACACCACACGCTCGCTTTCCCAAGCACTGGGAAGGATGAATTGTCTCATTGGCACTGGTCAAACACCCACACGCGCACCACACGCTCACTTCCTTCTTCTCTTTTGTGCGCTTACACCTGCTTCTTGCTCGCTTCTCAAGCTTACTTCTTGTTCTCTTCTCCCTCCCTGGCTTTCTTTCGCCCCACTTTCTTTCACCCCCGCTATCCTCTCACAGAACTTACCTCCCGTTAATTTTATATCTCCGGGCCGTCTCCGTGGGTGCAGTCCGCCCCAAGCTAACCCCGCACCACTTGCACACGGTTACCATGGCGACCCATGCGCTCCTAAAAAAGGCGGCCTTCAGAGCTCATGAAAGAAATGTTGCTGAGGAAATATAAGGGCGGGCTTCAGAGCTCGCGAAAGAACGTTGCTGAGGAAAAATGAGGGCGGGATTCAGAGCTCATGAAAAATGTGTGTGTGTCTGTCATAAAGAAAAAAGCTTCCCATGAGATCTATCCTTTACCCTTCTCAACGCATCACATTTAAGATCCCATTAGACATGGGGATGGGGCTAATCTGAACATGCATTTAAGGAAATAACTGTCTGAGGACCTGGATGTGTGGATGCATTCATCAGACCGGATTCTGAAATCCGTAACTATATACATATATATATATATATATATATATATATATATATATATATATATATATATATATATATATATATATATATATATATATATATATATATATATATATTATATATAATTTTAAGTTTTTGTTTGTTTGTCTGCACACTCATCTCCTGAACGGTGAAAGATAGGAGGAAACCTCTGAAACAAAATATGTCGGGACGGGCCCCGAGAAGGTTATAGGCGAGGTGGCGAGGCCCCTCGGCCGGCGGGGGGGGGGGGATATTTCCCCCTCACCAATCCCCTTTGGCTCTGCATGCGCTAATATCCTGGACGGTGAAAGATAGGAGGAAACCTTTGAAACAAAAAATGTCGGGACAGGCCCCGAGAAGGTTGAAGACTAGGTGACGTGGCTCCACGCCCGGGGGGGTGGGGGGGGTGTTTTCCACTCACGGTGTTTCCCACTCATGTTCCCCCCTCACGGATATTGTTACGGAAATCAGGAGCAGTAGGGATTATGGGGGGGGGGGGTCCTCAAATCCACTATTCGGCCGACGATCCTGAAGCCGACGATCCGCAGATAATTCTCCGTAGCGATGGGTTACTAAGCAACAACGGATGCCGTCCAAGACATTTAATTCAGGCAGGATCCAGCATCTGAATCCGCTTTATCTTCCCAGCAGATTAAACCCCCTAGATAGAGTACTGTGCTTTTAACATTCCGCTGTGGTTCATCAGACGGCCAAGCGATACCTGAAGTGGAAATGTTGGCTAAGGGCTACCCATAAGGGAATGGTGGGGGTGAACAATGTGGTGGAAAACAACTCAATTTCCATTCAGGTTACAAAGGAGACTCTTTAATTACGTATATGTGGAGGAAGAACGTGGAATAGCATTCAATGAGCTTCACTAACAAGGGTCCTAAAGCAAATCCCTCTTATACTAAAGCAAGGATGGGTGGAGGGAATGGATGGGAGAAACAATGGATAGAAGAGAACAATTGCCGCAGCCTGAACTTTCCCATAGATATTGAATTAAATAAAGCTGAGTGTGGCTAGTTCCCATCGAAACGGGATGGGAGGAGAACATATCAGGTGGTCAGGCAAGTGAGGCCTGGAGCTGACCTAAACTCAACCAATCAGAATAGAGCACAAACAACTCTCTTGGATTATATTATTAGGATTATAGTTAGGATTATAATTCCTATTCATTAGGATTATAGTTCTTATTAATGCCTGTCTGTATTCAATTAGATTGATGACAAAATTACTAAAATAGGAAATCCACCTCAACAACTCGCTGTTGTACATACTATATTTAACCAAGCGATACTGACAATTGAACAGTTTGGAAAATGTTTATCGAGTTAACAAAAGGGATGTAATTTACAAAGCAGTGTGACAAAGCAAAGTTCCTACCCCTAGCACAGAAGCCTGTTCTTACTCAGTCACTTATCACGGGTCTACAAAACAGGTGCCTTCGTCATTCTGGAGAAACCAGGTTTGGAAGAGGAATAGACTGAAGAGAGAGGGAAGAGTACGAGGCATATTTTCGGCCTCTCGCTCACCGAACAGAAGCCGGAGGGCTTATGTTTGTCCCCAAAAAAGGGTGGGGAGGGGAATAAAGAAGAGGAGAGTAGGTGGTGTGATGCAATGTGTGGGGAGAGGTGCAGAGGATGACTGTGTGTGGCTCAGAGGAAACAGCATGAGGTGCGACAGTGAGTGTGTCCTGAAAAGGATAATTGGCACTTGTTGATACCTCAGTGCATCCAAAGTGAACGAAATAGAACGGGGCTTCAGTCCAAGTTTTAATTGCCACAATTTGCCCTCCACCGTGGCTGGATGCTGTATGATCTGCCTGCTTGGTCATTGGAATGCCGTCATTTCCAACAACGTCCATTGGCTCCTCCAAGCTTGGCAGTGAGACGTAGCTTTGTGCGTCATTTTGTCACTGAGACGTCCACTCAGTCATTTTGCTCAGCCATGCCTGCTCAGGTTTTGATGTGGTTTTTCCCATAGAGTGGTTTGATTTCTGTGATTGTGTAGGTGTGTGGAGCAAAGCCTCTTTTAAGTGTGTGTGTGTGTGTGTGTGTATGTGTGTGTGTGTGTGTGTGTGTGTGTGTGTGTGTGTGTGTGTGTGTGTGTGTGTGTGTGTGTGTGTGTGTGTGTGTGTGTGTGTGTGTGTGTGTGTGTGTGTGTGTGTGTGTGTGTGTGTGTGTGTACACATTCACTGGAGAGAGAGAGAGAGGAGGAGGAGAAGAAGAAGGAAAAGGAGGAGGAGGGAGGAAGGAAGGAAGGAATAAGAAGAGGAAGAAGAAAAGGAAAAGGAAGAAAATATTGTTACGGCCACGGGTGCCGAGTGTATTATGAGGGGGTTTGTCCTCGGAATAGCGGGACCTGGGGCCACCGCTCACAATTACTTTTGTGATACGGTGGGTTGCTTTACAACCACGAACGCCAATCAGTTAACCACGATTTCCAGTGTCCACGGTCTAATTTTTCCATTCAACTGGAGGTCACGTGGCTTTCTGAACGGGGAGCGTGCCCTCGGCAAAGCACCAATCTTATCTTGATTAGACCTTAATTAGGGCGGCCGATCATTTCACCGCTGGTGCGTGCTGACTGATGGGTAAATTTGTTTGGTAATTACCTCACAGTCTAGCTAGGTTCGGCCCATGCTGGATCAATGGAAGGAAAGGACAAGCATGGACAAGTTGGAAAATAAGTAAATTCAAATCAATCAAAATAATCACAAGCAAATAAAGAATTAATCAGGCATTGATAGAAAAACAGACAAAGAGCAGATGCTTATCACTATGCCTTACTTAACAATTAAACACAAGACAAGGGTACCCAGCAGAT
The DNA here is from genome assembly GCF_056783735.1 of Eptatretus burgeri. Lineage (NCBI taxonomy): Eukaryota > Metazoa > Chordata > Myxini > Myxiniformes > Myxinidae > Eptatretus > Eptatretus burgeri. The sequence goes on along the minus strand of NC_140964.1, from coordinate 6,409,424 downwards.
CATTCAGGGGGGGAAGAGGAATCCGGTCTTGCTCACCAAATAGAAGTCGTCATACATCAAATAAAATGTCCCAAAATCTGTGAGCGTGCTTTGGTCCATTGCCAGTGCTCTGCCTCACCGTGCACCCACTCACAAACAGGTTTGAATGCCAATCGACATCACGTCGTCACCCCCAGGAACCAGGGACGCCAAGAATCAGGTATGCCAAGAGCAGGCCTCGAGCAGAACCAGCATTAATGGTCTGAGCAACACCCACTGTCAGGAGCCACAACCAATGGACAACTGTTCGGAGCTGTGAGAATCTGTAAGGCTGCAAGGCCGTCACCAACTGTCACAAACTCAACTGTCACCAGCTCACCAACCGTCTGCCTGGAACTGACTGGAGCAACCATCTGTCTGGAACTGAAAATAGCCGTCACCCAGCTGTCACAAACTCAACTGTCGCCAACTCACCAACCATCTGACTGGAATTTATAAGCTGAAAATAGCTGTCGCCCAGCTGTCACCAACTGACACAAACTGTCGCAAAACTCTCAAAGCCGTAAGAACCGCAACCAACTATCGCCAACTGACTGACAAAAATGGTCCACTCGTCCTTTTTATAGGCGGCCCGTCTGGGCAGAGCCTCAAGCAGACTTCAGCCAAATTCACCTTTCCTATTGGCGCATCGTTGCACTTGACAAACCGGCCATCTCATGATCATTCCTGGCCTACGATGTCATGTTTGTGGTGCTGGATGAACGGCAGAAAGCAGCCATTTGCCAGAATTACTGAGCGATAATGTGAAGCGATCATAAAACGTCAACAATTATCACCTCAATGTTCAGCCCGAGACGAAAAAGAGCCAGTTAGCATCCATAGAGCTGCTGAACAGGGTGTTGAATGTCGATGGAAAAAGGTGGGTGTCAAGGTCGATGGAAAGAGCCAACGGAGGCTCACCCACCTAACTGCTATCTCACATGCATGAATGTGTCTGTTCTCAAGAGAAAAAGGCCATCCCAAAAGAAAGGGAATCTATTCTCTACCCTTCTCAACGCATCAAAGTTAGAATCCCACCAGACATGGGGATGGGTCTTTCCTGGACTTGCATTTCGGGAAATAACTGTCTGAGGACCTAAATGTTTGTATACATTTTTTGGATCCGATTCTGAAATCCATAACAAAATATAAATAAGAGAAGAGCCATAGTGGGGTTCTATTCTCATAAAGACACAATGCATGTTCTCTTCCCAACTGACACAGGGAGGGGAGGATCCAATTTAATTACACAATATATTATGACGATAACTATGTGTCTTATACGTGCTTCGCCAGGGTCTCAGAAAACTGTCACAACATGCAGTGCCTTAAGAAAGTATTCACACCCCTCAACTTTTGTCACGTTTTGTTGTGTTTCAGCCTGAATTTATAATGAATTAAATTTAAATGTTTTTATCACTGATCTACACAAAATACTCCATAATGACAAAGTGAAAACATGTTTTTAGAAATTTTTAGAAATTAATTAAAAATGAAAAGATGAAATGTCTTACGTCAAGAAGTATTGTCGTGTCCAGGGGGTGAAACTGATTATCCCACTCCCGATCCAGACGTCGTAGATGGGCGGTTAACACTGACCTGGACGGATAGCTGAACAGTTCTACTTGGAGGTGAACAGCTGAGATCCTTGGAGATTATGACGCGCATGGGATGGAAGGCGGCAAGGGTGCATAGCAGACGGAAGCACATGGGTTTATAATTGAACCCACAATGAATAGACAAACACAGTATGTGTAATAATGAGTAATAAATCAATGAGTAATAATGGAAATAAATCAAAGCGTGAGGTAACTAAAGCCTAATATGAGACATCTCCAACACAGTCACAAAAACAGACAAAGGGAAAGCTAAAAAATAAAATAAAGTCCTTTTTTATCAAGTTAAATAATATGAAACTCACCCTATTTCATACGGATAATAAAAACAAAGTAAAAGCTTTTTTCTATTGAAATTTAACAATTTAGAAGAAACCTTTGACATGCTCTGCCTTGTGCTGGCTTAATGGTTGGGGTGGCAGGCTTTGGATCCTCGGGTCCTGAGTTCAAATCCCGCTCAGCTGTTGAATTAATACCAGGTGGGGTTAACGTGACCTGATGAGATGATTTTGCTCTGGAGAGTGAGATCGATGTCTTTGCTGTCATCATTAGCCATCGATGCAAAAGATGGGAACATGTCAAAACAATTCCGCCTGCGTCTTTCTTTCCAGACTTTGAGCTTCTTTTTAAAAGCCGTGATCTTGTCAGCCATTACAAACACACTGGATACACTTCCCTGCATAAACATACTTAGGTGATCGAAGTGATCAAACATATCTGCCAGATATGCACCCTTGGCGAGCCATTGCAAGTCCTGAAAGTATTCTGCCAAAGGAGACTTCTTTTGAGACTGGCTTCAAATTTACATTGCAGTTCATCCCCTTGGTTTAGTATTTTACCAGGGGACAGCCACCACACTTCAGCATGGAAAAGTAGGTGATTGTGGTCAACCCACATTTATTTCCACATACTGCAGCAGCAAATATGTGAGAATTGAGTGGATTTGCTTTCACAAAATCACAATTTTAATTACTGGAATGAGGACATCATTCAGCTCTGTAGACAATTTCTTCACTGCCAATATCTCTTTGAATAAAGAAAGCAATGTGTTGGTTGAGCACCCAGTGCAACTTCCTTCACTCTGGCTACTACATCAATGTTAACGATTTCCACAAAGGAACGGAAGTGATGTGAAAATTAATGCAAGTCCCACTCTGTGCACTCACGTCAAAAAAAAGCTGTGTGACACATTGTGAGCTGTTTGGAATTTTGTGAAATTCTGCTCCACACACATCAATTCAATCTAAGAAGTGTCATTTTTAAAAATTATTTTATTAACCCTGAGAACCTGAGTGGTTGGTCTTCCTGCTGCTATTGAAACCTCCATATACCTGAGCGGCCGGTGTACCAGCCGCGACGTGTTTTTCGTTTTTTTTTTTTTAATGCATGATCGAGATGGACTCTGGTTCAAAATATTATTCAGTGTAAAATTACACGGCTATAAAAACATTTTTACAAACGGAAAACCAAAACCAAACAAATTTCAATTTTTCAGGATTTTTCTCCAAGGAGCCCAGGGTGGGGGAGCCAAAAGTCAAAAGTTCAAAAGGTTAATCCTTTGAAGACACTTTCAACACTTTAGACCCCTTTAGACCTGTGGAAGAAATTCCGTTCTTCTCTATTCGAGTTTGAGACCATTTATTAACAGCAAACAACAACAACAACAAATATCAATCAAACCCGCGCATGGGAAAGGAGATACAGGATAATCAATATCAAACATGATCCTCTTTCTGCTCAAAATGCACATAGCAATCCTCTTTATACGATTTTGGACAGAAAAAGACAGGGGAGGGCTAGACATCTGGCAAGGGTAAATGGAGGGGAGGGCTGGCAAGCATGAAGTAGTGTGAACACTAGTTCAGCCTTGAGGAGAGCATGATTGTTTTGTCCTAACAGGGTTAGGACAAAACACAGAGACCAGGTGGATTACTTTCCGCTCGACAATGAGGCGCCATCAAGGCGTTCTTCTCTTTAGCAGCTGGGCAGTTTCATTTAAACATTGGAGATACCAGTCTTGGTTATATGTATTTCAGTCAGATAAAAGCACATAAGATTTAGTAAGATACAATTCGATTTTATACTGTGTTCAATTAAAAACAGCAAGTGAATATAATTGAGAATACACTAATATAATTATATTTTCTATCCTATCAGCACAAATCATTTTTCCCATCGGGACAAATTTACATAATTATATGACACGTGATCACCATACCCCATTCCTAAAGGAGAAAGGATATTCCTTACACAAGTTCACCCACAATAATGGCAGTGAGCGCTCATATGAGAAGAATGCTGGACAACGGTCATTTTGATCGTACCCCAGACAGGTTAATGAGCATGTTTCCACCTAGTTTATGGCCTCTTCGTCAGCAGCTGTCACGAATTGGAAAGGCGTGCTACCCGAGGCCAGAAGATAAGTGGGCCAGGCTGTAGATAGGAGCAGTACCCATCAGGAAACACAGTATTGGTGCTCCTTGAGCTGTAGAGAAGATTTATCCTAGCAGGTACGAGCTTGGACCCGACATTGGGTTGCAGATGACACTGGGTTGAAGGAGGTGAAGAGGACTCGAGATGTGATACGGAGATCCAGCCCCAGAAGAATTTGGGGCCCCGTAGCAGCAGTTCATGCAATTGGGTTGATTTGCCAAAGCGAGCTGTGCACGTCAGAGGCAGCTGCAATGGCTCCATGAGCCCCCCCCCACCCCCGCACCATTGGACACATGTTACAGATGACTCGCTGTATGGACCTTCAGGGCCTTCGTATTCTGTTGTGCCATCATGGCAAGTTCACAATGTACCTGCAGAGCAAGGGTTTTGTGAGTGTGGGTGGGGTTGTGCCTCAGGCAGGCACCATGCAATGGTGACGTTGTCTCTGCCTTCTCTTCAGTGTTTTTTTTTTTTTCTTGACATGCTCGTCTCAAATCCTCAGGAAGGCGGTCATGCAATGGTGATGTTAAGTCTTTGCCTTCTCTTCAGTGTTTTTTTTTTTTTTGACATGCTCGTCTCAAATCCTCAGGAAGGCGGTCATGCCATGATCACGTGTTGAATGCCCAATCACCCAAATCTGGGTTCTCCCCATCATCCAATCTTTCGGTGGAAGTTCTTCCAAAGCTTCATTAGACGAAATCGTATACCGCATAGTTCAACTGCTCTCAACACTCCGAAACAAACAAAATCAAGGTTAAACACTGGTTAATAAACATGCCGTTGTAGCTATTCAATTAATCAATAAAACATAGTGGGCCCATATATTTCAATAAGACTGGCAAAGGCTCTGATAGAAGGATTTGACTTCGATTCGATGATGCATCAAAATTTTACCTTTCTTCTTTTTTTCACATCTTTACAACATGCTAAAACCGAGAGAAATCTCAGTTGTATATTTATTCAAAGACAATCATCTCTCTTGCTATTTGCATGTAGAAAGGGCAGCAGTATTTATGAGGGTTCCAATTTGCACAATTCTAGAAAAGCCTCTTCAGTTTGTACCATTAAAGAGTGGGTAACTTCCTCTCAAAGCACGAAGCAATCAGTGAAGGTGCCTTTAGTGAGGGCAATGTTGTCGTAGCCCAATTAAAAAGTAAGTACTATGATAAATAACATGTCCAACAAAAATCAACAAATTTGTCCACCATCCTCCAAAGATCCCTTCTCGTCAAGAAAAATATTCCATCATCTGTATAATAATTATGAAAGTTAGCTTCTTCTTCTTCTTTAATTTTCAATCTATTTTAATTTGTCTGAGACATAAGTGTAACATTCAAACCCAATAAGAGGACAGGCTCCCCACTGTGGAACAAGTACAAAATCCAAAGCGATTCCTTTTTTGCTTTTTTTGTCCGGTTAACATTTGCATTTGCAATCATTTTAACATTCATATCTGTTAAACTATCCACAGTTTCATTCATAAGGAGTTCGAAAGCAACTGCCATTTTAAAAACTATATTTATTTTTTATTTTCCAGCTAACTTCGCACTTCTGTACTGAGGAAAGGTGGTCCTGAAGGCCAAGTCAGTGTTAGAAATACCCTGCTTACTTTGTTGAAAATTTTGAAATGAGAAAATGGGTAAGTAAATGTACAAGAATTACCACTTGATCAAAAATCATGCACCTGTTCAATTAATCAGAAAACAAATAAAATAGGTATTATTTTAATGCTGCTTGTGGTGTCATTACACAATTTTCAATATTATTCTTGCACTCTGACCTACTATACGTAACATTCATTTCTCTAATGCCTTCTGCACTTGGCATGATTCTGGTTTATCTTTTGTTTGTCTTTTAACTTTTATCTTTTGTTGGCATTTTACTTAAATTACAGTGAGACCAGTACCAGCGACTAATCGGTAAGAGCAACACATGGTATAATTCCTAATTCCATTAATTGATTTCATAATTGCTGTTTGGTCTAGTCATTCTTTCTCTTTCTGTATTATGGTTAATATAAATACCATGTTTATTTTCCTCTTATATTGATTTTCCCTTACAGTTAGCTTATGATTCCTTATATATAATGTTGACCAATCTGTACTGGTGCGGTGGGTTTGGGATAACAGATGAACCACAAAACGAGGTTGTATAAAAAATTCTTTCATAAACCTTCAACTGATAACGAATCCAAATTCAAACAATTTCAAAACAAACTTAATCTGTTGACTAGACAATTAAAACAAAATCATCACAAAGAGAAGCCAGTACAACTCAAATACCAAAGGAGCCTCGTCTCGAATCAACCCATTAATTATAACCAAAAGAAACATGAAGGTTCGAATACCATAATGAATTGTAATGGAGAATACCATAATTTTTTTGATGAGCTGAGTCTGAAAGTAATTAACTCAGTTGCCGGATACAACCTCCACAAGTTACCAACTCTCCCCATGTTTATGTATTTGACAACCAACCCGGTAAACAGGTGTGTGAAAATCACTTTTCTGATGAATATCACATGCAAACATTATCACGAGTATCACTCGTCCATCACTGTAACACAGGTCAAAGCACACTAGTGTGCTGCTGTTAGGTTGTTTTAATTTCCAAAATAGATTCCCAAAATAATTCAAATCTGGGTTTCACATTGTGACATTAATTAAATAAAAGTAATTCAACAAGAAAGTCTATCATTATGGTCACAGGACAGCCACCCAGGAGTCTTTCTCCAGACTCCCAGCTCTGCAAACTTCCCCATGCCACTTGGTCTTGACATCCCAGCAGTGTGAGTTGTCGAACTGCAAAACTTGACAACTTTGGCTGCAGAGCGTTCATTTGGAATCATTTGGAAACAAAAGCTGACAACAAGGTTGAAACAAAATTGTAGTCCAATTAAACTTGATTCATGAATTTTCCAGACAAATAAAGGCCCACATAACAAAATACTTAAAAAAAAAAAAAGATGTTTTTGCTTTCTGATCCTCATGCAGGCAAGTTGATCTTGGCATGGCTGCAAGCTTTCAGATCAAAGGCTTGCCTTCAAGCTTTTGGAATGTTCTTGCGATTATCATGCGAAGGCTGTGTGTCCGAGGAGCACCAGCTCTGCCCGTCAAAAGCATTTTTATTTTGCTAAGTATATAGCTTGCTTGCACGTCTTTGTCCTGGTTCTTAGATGTCTGATATTTATGAAGGATGGACAAGTTTCAATAACATATTTATCCATTCCTATTCATAAATCATGATTTTAACCCAAACATTCTTCACCTGATGTACTTGCTTCACAGATCAATCATTATGAGAGGTATTTGCACTGATAATGTCTCGTAGTTATTAATTCATCAAATTTTGCAGCAATTCCATAATTCTCATTTGAGTTAACATTATTTCATTCATTATATGCAAGGAATTTTGCCTGCCTGAGTCGATAAAGTTTTGCTTGAGTTTTGCCTGCTTGAATCAATATCCTCCTCTGAAAAAGCCCATACTTGTTACTGAGCATCTGTGCCATCAAAGAGTTACACTGGGTGGTTTGCCATTGCCTTCCCAGCAGTAGTTTGGGCAAGAATTTGTCTTTAACATCCATCAACTAATGTCATCCATCATCTTTAACATTCACGACCAAGTGGAGGACAGACTACTGAAGGAAAAAACACCGTTCGGGGCTGGGAGGCATTACCCCCCCCCCTTAAATCCACATATTAATTGAATGGAGGGTTTCAGCACCCATAAATATCTTTTCACAGTTCAAGAATATTGTCAAGAAAAGGAGCAATTCTTAAACATTTACGTTGCAAGGAAGCCGGTATTAAAATGTGTAATTATATAGAGCAAAACACCTCAACTTGCTGGGCTGGGCAATTGGAGGCAATTCCCCACTTTTCATCATTTTAAAATCATTACAAATCACATTTCTACATTTCTTAAGTCCTCAACAAAGCGCTATTTAATTAATTTTTCTCATAATGCCAGTGATAACCAGCCTTCCCAAATGGACCCCGTTCAGAATATATTTTACATTCACAATTTTCATTTCACAATCCAAGGCTCTATGGTGTTAACAAGATCAATCAAATTGACTGACCCCGATGGTTTCTCCACATGACATCAACAGATATTACCACTACACAGCATGTCTGAGTGCACTAACTCCGTTTTCCTTTACAGAAATAAAGCTTCGATGCTCGCGCATGGGGCACTTGCTTCAATGTATATCCGAGGGACGGCACACACGCATTTATGTCCTTCCCTGCCAACATGACAGATATTCCAATTTATAGCCAAGCTGAGATTCAAACATAGACTCAGTGGAGAGTGTTGGCACATGCGGGGAAAGAACCCGTGACCTTGGCGTACAAAATTATCTCCCAGTGAGAAATCCCGAGCTTTAATCCATTTTGATTCCCACTGCTTAACCACAGCACAAGTGGGGGATTCTCACACATTCCATTTGTGCATCATTTGGAGCAATGTACAGAAACACATGTGCACATATCTGAGGGATATTTTAAATCTCGAACACGATATGTATTCATTCTTAAACAGCAAAGTGAAGGGAACAACAATGCACACAACAAACATTCCTCTGCTCTGTCATGAGCCAGCCACCAAACCATAAACAGAAAAGTTCAAACACAGGCTGCTTTCACTCTCTGCCTGAAGTTTACATTTAATAGATTCATCCCATGAAACAATGGGGCACATGTGAGGTTGTTCGGCTGTTCGTGTGAGGGATCAGAGGGATATTTTAATCTGTCCCCAAACTGTCTTGCTGAGGTGGTTTTAATTATTTTATGATACGTCCATTTCTCTTCACGCTTTTGTTGTTGCAATATCATTTCTAACAAGACATTCTCGTTAATATGTAGGATTATGACATCCTACAGTAATCTTCAGTTCCTTATCGAGCCCACAATTGTTTCTCATTCAGATGTTGACCAAAATCAAATTCCCACACACTATCTGGTCTTAAAACACACTTAATGGCATTTGTTTTGCATTCCAAAGAGACTGCATCGTGCGCCAGGACTCTATCTTTCAATACAAGCTATAAACCCAGTTATTCTTTGACATGCCGAAGCTACAATGGTGTGTGAGGAATCTGATGTTATCGTACTTCCTCGAATCAAAAGATGTGTACCTCTATTTATTCAGTGTACAGTGACGACCAATCCTATCTCCACTCTCCATGCTTATTCATTCCCATAAGCTTCACAGTTCACAATACACAAATTGAAACACTGCTATATCGTACACAAACCATATCAACACTTGCTTACTTAATGAAAATAACTAAAATTATACAAGACTTAGTATGACATGCAAATCAATGCAATTAATTGCACGTACAACACTCAATGAAAGTCATACAAATTCTGTGCAAGTACACAAATTCACAAGAGCCCTATCCTTCTGACATTCAGGTGAAAACATACCCACAATTCTGTCAACTCCAACTTCTGGTTGGAAAACAATGAATTTAGTCAATTTATCCCTCTATCTCAGGTGGAGATAATAAACCCGCAATTTATCCCTCCACTTTAGTCAATTTATCTAACTTCAGGTTAGATGAGCCAGTTCATGCCCCAGCTTCAGGTGGAACAGCCACATCACAGTATATCTCTATTTCAGGTGAAGATACCAAATTACTTTTAGTGTAGCACCGAGACCTAACAAGGGGGTGTACACAATTGCTCTTTGTTTGATCGGGACAGGGCGTCAACCTTGAAACATACCAACTCTTCAACAACCAGGACAGCAACCGGAAACTCGGCATCTTTTCAACAACCACAAGCACAACAAATGATTCAGACTTCTTTGTGTAATTCGGAAGCAAGTTTACCAAATAGTCGAGAAACGAGGCATGCAGGGAGGGAGGGCAAATACGCCTATACTACCCTTCAGGGAAGAAATCCCTTCCCTTTATGGGAAGCTCACTTTTGTTTCCCCCTCCTCCAACTACATGCCACTGATCTCGATTCACCGAGGGCTGTGTTCTTTTGATTTTATACTTTGTTCAATTAAAAGCAACAAGTGAATATAATAGAGAATACGTACATGAAAATAATTATTTTTTCTTGCACAGACCCTGACACCCTTGGAACATCTTTGACCCAATAGTCTATAGAATCGACCCTCAAAGTTTTTTAAGGGTGCTTTCACTGGACAAAAAACAATGGAATGTTTTTCATCAATTAATGACCCGCTCATCCTGCATGAGTACGTCTATAAAGTATGTACCATTAGATTGTGAGAACATCGATAAAGTAGGTGCAATTAGAATGTGTGTACGTCCATAAAGTATGTACCGTAAGAATGTGAAAACGTCCATAAAGTATGTACATTTAGAATGTGTGTACGTCCATAAAGTATGTACCATTAGAATGTGTGTACGTCCATAAAGTATGTACCATTATAATGTGTGTACATCTACAAAGTATGTACAATTAGAATGTGAGTACGTGTATAAAGTATGTACAATTGGAATGTGTGTACATCTACAAAGTATGTACAATTAGAATGTGAGTACGTGTATAAAGTATGTACAATTGGAATGTGAGTACGTCTATAAGTATGTACAATTAGAATGCGAGTACGTCTATAAAGTATATACATTTATAATGTGAGTACGTCTATAAAGTATATACAATTAGAATGTGAGTACGTCTATAAAGTATATACAATTAGAATGTGAGTACGTCGATAAAGTTTATACAATTAGAATGTGAGTACGTCTATCAAGTATATACATTTAGAATGTGAATACGTCAATAAAGTATGTACAATTTGAATGTGAGGAAGTCAATAAGGTATGTACAATTAGAATGTGAGTACGTCTATAAAGTATGTACAATTTGAATGTGAGTATGTCAATAAAGTATGTACAATTAGAATGTGAGTATGTCTTTAAAGTATGTACAATTAGAATGTAAGTACGTCTCTAATGTATATACAATTAGAATGTGAGTACGTCTATAAAGGATATACATTTAGAATGTGAGTATGTCAATAAAGTATGTACAATTTGAATGTGAGTACGTGTATAAAGTATGTACAATTTGAATGTGATTACATCTATAAAGCATGTACAATTTGAATGTGATTACGTCTTTCACGTATGTACAATTTTAATTCAAGTACGCCTATAAATTATGTACAATTAGAATGTGAGTACGTGTATAAAGTATGCACAATTAGAATGTGAGAATGTCTATAATTATGTACAATTAGAATGTGAGTACGTCTATAAAGTATATACAATTAGAATGTGAGTACGTCTATAAAGTGTATACAATTAGAATGTGAGTTCGTCTATAAAGTATATACATTTAGAATGTGAGTACGTCTATAAAGTATATACAATTAGAATGTGAGTACGTCTATAAAGTATATACAATTAGAATGTGAGTACGTCTTTTAAGTATATACATTTAGAATGTGAGTACGTCGATAAAGTTTATACAATTAGAATGTGAGTACGTCTATCAAGTATATACATTTAGAATGTGATTACTTCAATAAAGTATGTACAATTTGAATGTGAGTAAGTCAATAAAGTATGTACAATTTGAATGTGATTACGTCTATAAAGCATGTCCAATTTGAATGTGATTACGTCTATAAATTATGTACAATTAGAATGTGAGAACGTCTATAATTATGCACAATTTGAATGTGAGAACGTCTATAATTATGTACAATTAGAATGTGAGTACGTCTATAAGTATGGACAATTCGAATGTGTGTACATCTATAAAGTATGTACAATTAGAATGTGAGTACGTCTATAAAGTATGTACAATTAGAATGTGAGTTCGTCAATAAAGTATGTACAATTTGAATGTCAGTACGTCTATAAAGTATGTACAATTCGAAAGTGTGTACATCTATAAAGTATGTACAATTAGAATGTGAGAACGTCTATAAAGTATGTACAATTGGAATGCGAGAACGCCATAAATTATGGACAATTAGAATGTGAGAACGTCCATAAATTATGGACAATTAGAATGTGAGAACGTCCATAAAGTATGGACAATTAGAATGTGAGAACGTCCATATAGTATGGACAATTTGAATGTGTGTACGTCTACTGTAAAATTGTAGACATTTCTTCATATGTACTCGAGTGTCAATTCTAGTTATACCTGTAATAACCCGATCACCCTGATTTGGTGTTTTTTTGCTTTGAACCCAATAAGATGCTCATGAAAGAGTAATTGATTGTGAATGTTAATAATTTAGGAAAATTGCACTCTCTTTATTTGATATATTGTTTCCTACCAGCTCACTCTTCTCAAAGATGGTGAAATGTCTGGATTCTTGAGAGGATTGTATATAACTGTCTCTGGTGGATGTTAAAATAGACCTATTGTTTCCTTTCCCTGACCCTCAGTGTGTACTCCGGTCACCAATCCATCCTGATACCTCCAGCGGAACTGGAAACCAACGTCGGGTTGTGGCTCACGGCAGTGAGCCAGCACCGGGTCCGAGACACCTTCTGTTCATACTCGGTCATGGAACTTTGCACCAAGGGTCTTGGCTCGCAAACAGAGGCGTTGAAGGTGTGATGGAGTTTTACAAAGCGTCTTGAACCTAAAATGTGGTCACACTTCTCATAACGTGTCGAAGGAATTAAGCTTACACAAAGTACACCATTTATCTGATTATTCCGATGATGGTGGTGGTGCATGTCATGGCTTTGTTGGGAGACAAAAAAATTATTTGCATGACAAACTCTTCACTTTATGGTCCCAGCTCATTTTACCATCCATTACCAACTCTTATGAGCAGTGATTATGTGACAGAAATGGAAAAAATCAAATGAGGTGCTCTTCATATTTTCACTCTCCATAAATGTTGTTTTTATTCATTCCAAAACCTCACCGAAGGCCCGTGGTGTCGACCTGGGACGCGTGCGGACGTGTGTCGTCGTCGCTGAAGAACGGCCACGCATTGCTCTCACCCAGTCGTTCGCCAAGTTGTTTAAAGACCTGGGTCTCCACCCTCGAGCCATAAGCACGGCATTTGGCTGCCGCGTGAACCTCGCCATCTGCCTGCTGGTACCACCCTTAGCTCTCGCTCCTTCTATACTCACCTCATCATTGTGACTCATCGTTCCCATTGTTTGATGATGGATCAGGAGCTGTGACCATGCATGTTTTCTAGATCGGGTGTAACAAAGCCATTGTGAAACAAAATTAATTGATGGTTTTTATTTTCTTACTCCCTTCACGTTTCGTCTTATGTTACCCATATTTTTTATTTTCTATTTAATAATTATCATTACAAAGATTTCACAAATGGAATGATCACCTTGTGCCTCGTTAATGTTTCTCCCAGTTTTCATGTTGTTGCATATTTACCAAAGTGTAAGCAACCGATGTGAGCCAGGCTTGACTAGTCTCGGTGCGATTCACGGCCCGACGTCAAACTGACGCCCCGATGCTTCACATGAATAATGTTGCATGAACAAGTGTGCCGTCCTTCTGATGGGACGTTGAGCTGTCTGTCCCATATTCTCGCATCCACTTGTGCAAGCTAAAGATTCCTGCAGTACCTTTTGGATGTGCACAGGCAATGCAGCTGCACCTCTGTAAATGATTCAGGCAGCATGGACAGATTCATAATAGATAGACAGATGGAATGAATGTTTTCATGTCATAACATATATTGTTGTAAAATATTTGATGCATGCAAATCCACAACAATCATTTTGATGGTTAAACGGTAAAAATAAGTTTTCTTGATTAAGTTAATGATTTGTACTTTAACCAATTTCTTTATCTTCTCCCCTGCTTGCATATTCCACTTCCTTTTGCTGCTTTTTCAATAATTTGCTTACCTTTTCTGCCTAAATTAATTTTGTATCTCCTCCTATCCTGATTTAAATCTCTTCCTCCATGTTATGGCGTCATCTCTGCTTTTCTCCGACCCTTTCCTTCACGCTCCTCATTTTCTCTCCTCCGATTCCTTGCCATTACGCTTGGCCCTCTACGCTCTCGCTGCCTGCTTTCTAGCCTCACAGGCTGGGGAAACTGGCAGAACAGGTAGGTCTCTCGATCCACGCCTCTCGCCCGCCGCCTCACCCTCACCTCACTCTTCTTGTCCCTTTTCTTATTTGTCTATCTTGACCCTTATTCCACGTCTGTGGGCTGTGCAGAACACCATGTTCTTCGTTTTTTATTTCCTTACACGTTGTGTTGCTTTGGTCCAGTGTTGCTGATCCGTGGCCTATGGCACTAATCGTGTTATCCTTCATCCTCTTACAAACCATCCCATTGTGTGAAAACCTCTGTGTTGGTTTTCTTGCTGATGCTCATGAAGCAGAAGCCTGTTGCGTTGCCTGACTCATCCACATGCTCTAATCGGAGCATAGTGTCGCTGCCAAGATGCCGCCATAAGCGGAATCCACATTGCGATTTGCATCGATTCTGTCATTCCATCAAAGCTGCTCATTTATTAACCACAAAGCACATTGGTTTGGTGATTGCTTCATGGCCAGAGTTGGCTGTTTGTGTCCTCGTGTGGGGAAGCAAGCCGTCACCGTCTTGGATAATGCATAGTTCACATGGCGACCTCGTGTACGCCCAGCACACACTGGGTTTGTGAGGTCTCCTGCTTTGTCATTGTTGTCTTACACCAATCACAGGCCTCATACATTGAGAGGGTCAAAGATTAATTTTAATAACCTGTGACATGTGTCCCACAGGGCACAGCTGGCCCAGACCCAACAACGGTGTACGTCGACATGCGAGCATTGCGCCATGACAGGTTTCTTTGTTTGTTTTGCATGATACCTTTCTGATCCTCTCTTTCCTCTGGATGTTCATATCGTCTCCTCATCTGGTGGGTGTGCCATTGAATGTTTGATACTCTTATTAATGCTTCCTGTGTAAGCTTTTGATCATGTGGCCATGTAAATAAGGCAGTCTCCAATAACAGCAGTCATGTAGTATTTTCAAATATGATATGGTCTTGTGGTCCCACAAGGTCTTCAGCTCAATGAATTGAGTACATGTGCAAGTATTAGAACCAGCAACTTTCAGCGTTGCTTCAGGGGAGTGCATGTTTAAATGTCCCAGTGGGCCCACGACGACCAACAGTCGGGGCTGGTTATGGGAAAAGTTTTGAAAAAAATTAATAACAGAACTTCATGATAAAATACCACCTGCTGACCCATCTAAACCTACCCTGCATGGGCCCAATCTACATAAACAAGAGCAAAAATTGCTTTGCAGTCCATGTCCCCTCCTGGTCCCAATGAATGTTCGGGAGATAAAATTTTGTTTGCATTTCACGCACGCTCAAGCTGATACTGGAACAAAACTGACGAAGAAGAAACCCTCAAACCCACCGTGCTTGGGTCTATTCGGCAATATAAAATGAAAAGCAATTTTCATTTACTGATATCTTTTGAAGACGAGAATTCAATAAGGACAATGACAATAACACGCCGGAGATAAAAATTAGTTTGCTTTAAGGCATGCTCAAGCTGATACCGAAACCGAAATGAAGAAGAACAAACTCTCGAACCCACCGTGTTTCATTCTTTTCTAGGCTTTGCCAATTTCATATTAAAAACAATAAAAAGAGCAATCAGAGATTGCAGACCCTTGCCAGGACTGCTTTTGTGTAGTTTTGTGTGGTGTTTGTGTAGTTATGTGTTACGTAATTAATAAGATACAAAACTGGAACTGCCACTTCATAACTGCTGGCAATGATGACCGGGTACGAAGACGTCCCGTTTTGTTGCAACCCCACTTTGATCAGACTCCTGACCCTGACCCATGACGTTTTTGAAAATTATTATTTAGTATTCAATTGAATGATGAATGGGATTACAATAAATTCAATTCAAATCAAATGGAAGACCTGCATTGGAGTAATCAGAAGGACCCCAAACAAGCAAAAAATAAACATGAAGTCATCAAGAGGAACGTGGATAGGATTCACATTTCAGCTGCTACTCCTCTACCCTCAAACCCATCGACGCACATCCAAGTGAGTCTTATTCAAAAAAAAAAATTAAAGAACCCTTAGCAAAAAAATTTAACGATTATTGTTGCCAGACCGTGCGTCCGATCAAGTTGAAATTTAAAATATGTATTCCCCATCGCTACTAGATCATAAATGTGAAGTTTCATGTCAATTGATTAAGCGGTTCAAGAGAAAACATTATTTTATATTTTTTCTTCTATTCAACATGGCTGCCAAACCATCTGACCCATCAATGATTCCTCAAGTTTGTTTAATGTTTGTACACTCAATGGTTGGGGAACATTTGTGCGAAGTTTTCCCTCGATTTGTTCAGCCATTCTGGAGAATAAGATTTTAATAGGTTTTTGGGTATATCCAATATGGCTGCCAAACCATGTGAACTATGACGTCATATGTGTAAACCTTTTGTTCCTCACGGATAGGCGGTCATACGTTTAAACTTTCGCCTCGATTTGTTCAGCCACTTCAGAGGAGATTTTTGAAGGTTTAAAAATATATATATATATATATATATATATATATATATATATATATATATATATATATATATATATATATATATATATATATATATATATATATGGCTGCCAAATCGCGTGACCAATGACATCAATTTTTTTTGTCCTGTGGATCATTTTATCCCGAGATGCTCCTCAAAAATTTTCATGCTGATCAGATGTAGCGTTCTATAAATGCAATTATGACGTCATAACGCAGGCACCTATGACTTTTTTTATTATTTAAACGTATTCCCCAGAGCAGTACTTGTCATGTGCCAAGTTTCAATTTTTTCCTTGGTGTGCTTAGAGATACAGAGGTCCAAGTTTTTTTTTCCGTTTTTCCGGTTTTTCTTCAACATGGCTGCCACATCATGTGACCCACGGCATCATATTTATCATTAAAACATTCTACATTAGTAGTCGCACCTATGGTGAAAATTTCGTCTTAATCCAACAAGCAGTTGCAGATAAAAACACGAAAGTTCTGTGCGGACAAACAGACAGACAGACAAACAAACACACAAATGAAAAATCACTCATAGAGTGACATCTTAATAAAACAGCACAAAGTCGAATGGCACTCGGTGGAGCGCATACCTCTGCCAGGTGGAACGGTTCATGTTTTCTATCCCACTGATGGGCTGGATCCAAACCAAAATCCAATCCCCTTGTTCTTGTCACCCATCCAACTCAACCATCTTGTTTTGTTATAACTCCTCCACAACTTTTTGAGATATAGTGATACATTTAGTTTTTGGCCTGATCTATCAATTTTATAAATTAGGCCTGTGTTTACCTTTTGATCTTAAAATCAATTGGTATTTGAATTCAGCGACCTGACATGAAAATGCTCTTCAAATTTCATGTCAATTGGATGAAAATTGAGGATTTTAGAAAATGTGGCCCAAATTGGCCTTTTGGCCAAAGTTGATCTCAAAATCAATAGGTGGTTGAATTCATTGACCTGATGTGCAAATGGTCTTCAAATTTCAAGTCAATCGGATGAAAATTGACAATTTAAAAATTTGGCCTATTTTGGGTTGAACTTGTGGCCTATGTTGACTTTTTGACCTAAGATAACCTCAAAAGTTATAGGTGGTTGAATTCATTGACGTAATGTGCAAATCCTGTTCAAATTTCAAGTCAATCGGATGAAATTTGAGGATTTTAGAAAATTTGGCTCAAGTTGACCTATTGGCCAATGAAGACCTTTTTGGTCGAGCGAATTTTACGAAACTTCAATGCGGGATTGTCGCAGGGTCGGTGACATTAATCTCTGAAAATTTCAGAATGATCGGTTCAGCGGTTTGGGCTGGAGGCGAGTGGACAGACAGACAGACAAACAAACACAAACACAAACAAACAAACACAAACAAACAAACACAAACAAACAAACACAAACAAACAAACAAACACAAACACAAACAAACGGAGGCAATCAACATACTTGTCAAAAAAAAATTGCCAAGTAACAAACAAACACAGATAGACAAACGGACCCAAACGCAATACCCTCTCCTTCGGTGAGGGTAATAACCCAATTTAAATACATGAAGCAAAATACATGCGTAAGACTTATGTGCATATATAATACATCGTGGTTATATACCTGGTATCATTATCCTTGCCAAAGGAGTGGGTATTGTGTTTGGGTCTGACTGTTTATCTGTCTGTTTGTCCTCACAGAACTTTCGTGTTTTTCTCTGCAGTCGCTTGTCGGATTGAGACAAAATTTTCACCAGAGGTGCGACGACTCATGTAGAATGTTTTAATGATAATTGTGATGTCATAGATCATGTGGTGTGGCAAGCATGTTGGAAAAATGGAAGAACTTTGAACCACTGTATCTCTGAAACCACACCAAGGAAAAAATTTAAACTTGGCACGTAGCAAGTACCCTCATGGGGAATGTGATTTTTTTAAACAAAAATTTATGATGTCAAAGGTGCCTTCGTTATGGTCATAATTGCATCTGTAGAATGCCACATATGATCAGTATGAAAAATTTTGAGGGTCATTTAGGGATAAAATGGTCCACAGAAAGAAATTTGATTACGTCATCAGTCACCTGTTTTGGCAGCCATGTTGTTTAAAAAAAAAAAAACCTTCAAAAATTTTCTTCTCTGAGTTCACTGAACAGATCAAGGCAAAACTTTACACGTATGACCGCCTATCCATGAGGAACAAAAGGTTCACACATATGATATCGGCCACATGGTTTGGCAGCCATATTGGATTTAACCTAAAGCCTACCATAAATCTTCTTCTCCAGAACGGCTGGAGAAATCGAGGGGAAACTTCACACAAATGTTCCCCAAGCTATGGGCAGACAAGTTTGTTTAGCAATAATTATTGATAGATCACATGGTTTTGCAGCCATATTGGATTGAAGAAAATATAAAATTGTGTTTTCTCTGGAATGGCTTCATCAATCGTCATGAAACATCACATTTATGATCTAGTCATGATGGGGAATACATATTTTTAATTTCAACTTGATTGGACGTATGGTCTGGCAGCCAGAATTATTTAAATTTTTGATATGGGTTCTTTTTTTGTTGTTTTCTTTTTTCTTCTATATTTTTGAACAAGGCTCACTTGGCTGTGCCTGGATGGGTTTGAGGGGAGAGAAGTAGCAGGTGAAATGTGAATCCTATGCAGGTTCCTCCTGATGACTTCATCTTTTCTTTTTCCTTGTTCGGATTCCTTCTGATTACGACAATGCAGAACTGTACCTATTTGGTCTTCCATTTCATTTGAGTTGAATTTTAATCCCATTCTAAATTCAATTGAATAATGAATAATAATAATAATAATAATAATAATAATAATAATAATAATAATAATAGGTCATGGGTCAGGGTTAGGTGTCCGATCAAAGCAGGGTTGCATCAAAGCGAGACGTCTTGGAACCCGGTCATCACTGCCAGCATTTAAAAAGTGACAGTTCTAATTTTGGCACTTATTAATTCCATAACACACCAGTACACAAACACCACACAAAACAAGTCCTGGTGAGGTCTGCCACCTCTGATTGCTCTTTTTCTTGTTCCAATTGCATTGGACCATGGACAACACCCAGGCGTAACACCCGAGGCCTACCGATCTGTGCTGCTTCATGCAATTGCAGCACATTATTTTATTGCGGTGGAGTCAGGCCGTCTTTCCAGCCAATAGGTTGAAAGCAGTGGAGTGGATTCAGGGCAGCTGTGATATTTTTTAATATAATATGTGATTTTTTTTTTCTGTTTCAAAAGGGCATAACTCTGAACATTTGACGAAACACCTTAGTAGGGTGACTATACTGATTCTGGCTCACTTTTCCCCATGTAAATGAATGGGGGATTTTCAGCGATTCATTTTTTTCCCCTAAAAAGTAAACCCCCTTTTTATCCCAAAGTATATTTATTTGTCTCCCCTTTAAACCTCGGGACACTTTTTTTCAAATAACCAATGCAATAACAGAAAGATTTGTTCAAGTAGTAAAGTAGTAATGTGATTTGTTAAAGGTGATTCTAAAGAAATATCTGAAACATGTAAGCCTCGGGACACTCTTTTTCAAATAACCAATGCATATTGTTGAGCTCACTCATTGAACCTATAAAGATTTGTTCATTCTCAAATTCCTTCAATAGTTTAATTTTCTTTGCACAATAATCCCCATCTAAAATATTTAAATCACAAAACATTTGAATCTTTATGTTTTTTAAGATACCCCTTTTGTGCCATTACGAAATGATAAACTTCTCTTAATGCTTTTGTTTGACCACCCCCTGAGCCACATATCATTTTTAGATTATAGTAAATTGTTTTTTCATTGTTCAATTGATAACCATCAAAGTTTTCATTCCATTCAAGTATATTTATTTTTTTCTTTACATCGTCTAACTTACTAGTTTTTAAATTGATTCACTTATTTGTTTTATTTACCTTTGTTTCAGTTATTTTTTCAATAAGACTTATTTGATATTTTTCACATTCATTATGTTTTCCATTTTTATACCAAGACTGAGATTTTCTCCACTCTTTAGTTTGATTAATACTTGGTTTGACCATTTATATATTGTGAAAAAACGCGGCGATAGCCCTGAAAAAACCCTAACCCATCTTCCCATCATTAAAACACAATCTATTTTATACACTCTATCATACAATATCCATATGGAACACAATCTATTCCATTATCTAAAATAAATCTCTTATCATCAAAGGCTCCTAATGCCTTTTTATTTACTTCTTCACTATATATGTTATGTTTATAACTTCTTATTGTATTCATTTTCCTATATTCTTCTTTCTTATTCACAAACAATTGTAATAATTTCTAAAAGTTATTGATTTCTTTATTACATATTTCTTTATTCCCTTTAACCTCTTATCAATCTGATCACCATACTTATAAGCATATGCCTTTGCTCTCAATCCAATAAACTCACTCATTACTTTTCCACCCAACTCATCCTTAAACTTACCAATAACCTTTTCATTCTTTTTGGAAAATAACCCACTCTTCTTACTAAAATTACTTGTATCATATACTCCAATATTTTTCTTCATATCTTTATAAACATCATCAGTTTTTATATCTCGGATAAAACTATCAGTGTCCATATACAACAATGAAACATTTTCACCATGCTCTTTCTTTAAGCCATTATACAAATAATCATACATCAATATCTTTGATAAATCAAGAACTGCTGTTCCAATATAAATTGGTTTATCCATGACAATACTTTCCTTTTTCATATGAATAGCAGAATAGTTCTCTGAAAAACCTCTTCTCTCTTAAAACTTGGTTTATTTATCAATCTCGAAGCTTCTTTCCAAGATGTTGCCAATCTAATGTTTTGACTGTTTCTCACATTCTCCATTGTCTTTCCAAAGACAGCATTATTCATCAATTTATAGAATTCCCCTTCAAATTTTACTTTTGTATTTGTTCTCATATCTGTATTGAATTTAATATACTTTTTCATCCAAGGACTTTGTTTAAATTTTAAAACTCTATGAATTTTAGCGACTCTCAATCCTTCTCTCAAAAACTGTTTTAAGCTTCTCTGATGCAAAACATATCCCTCTTTATCATAGAATGTTGTTAATAACTTTTCTGTTGATTTGCCTTTAATATTAAAACTTTTATGATAATCACTTAACCATTCTTTCTTTGGGGTTTCTTTCTCACATGCAAAAGGAAGGTCTTTATGCTTATTATGAAGATCACTCAGGTACCTCAAATCAACTTCAAAATAATAACCTTCTTCTTCGTCATTCAATTCCTCTTGAGAAGAAATAACAATATTCATCAAAGCCTTTTCAAAATCCTTTTCTTCCACCTTTCTCTAATTTGCCATAAGGCAGAGATTGAGACATTGCCCATCCATACAAATTATTATCATCAAAATACATCAAATAATTACTATCTTTTTCACTATCATAATTTGGAAGATATTTATTATTTGCTTTCGCATATCTTTTTGAACATACTTACTTTTGTGATATTCCACCTCTCTTAGACTTCTCAATTATCAAAAGCATATCTACATCACTGATTAAATCTATATCTTGTTTTGTCATTTTCAACATTGCACTCCAAGCTCAACTAGGAGCTGTGAAATAGTGGGCAGGATCTAATCCATAACAATTTTTATTATGACAGAGTGATCTAAAAGCTTCAAACACATCAGCTAACAATAAAACATCTGTTTTTAGATACAAATCATGATATTCTCCAAGGTTCCTTATCTTAAATATTTTCCAAATTTCTTGTGCGTGTTTATATTCCTTATCACTTATCTCTTCTTTATAAAGGTTATTATAAAAACTTTCTTTTGAAGGAAGTTGTGTTTCTTTAAATCTCATAAATAAATCCATATAATCATAAGGATAAATTCCCTTACTTGAAAGAATTTTCTCTTTACTTTGAATATCATTCCTTGTTTGAATTTCCTCTCCAGTTAGAATTCCCTCTTTAATCAGAATTTCATCTTTAATCAGAATTTCCTCTTTCGTTAGAATTTCATTCATTGTTTGAATTTTCTTTATAATTAGAATTTCATCTTCAGTTAGAATTTCTTCATTAATTTCCTCATTAATTAGAATTTCCTCTTTAGTTAGAATTTCCTCTTTTGGAAAGAATGAATTGGATAAGATAATGCATAAATAAAATAATGGATTATCTTGAAATTAAACCTGAACTTAGGATAAAATATAGAGTTTCTAAAAAAGCCAATAATAAATTAAATAACCTGTTTTCCAAATATATAAATGAATGATTTTTTACCCATTTGTGAAAATAAGATAAAATTTAACAATCATAAAAATCTTCCAAATTCATTAAGATGTCTCATAGTTGGTTCAAGCGGATGTGGAAAAACCTGCTTACTTTTGAAGATGCTCCTGACTCCCAACTTTTTAGATTATGATAATTTCATAATTTTCACAAAGTAGAGTTTTCAACCAGAGTATCAACTACTCTCACAAGGTTTTAATGCTGGTCTTCAAAAAGAAGATATAATTGGTTTATTTAAACTTCAAAAAAAACCAAAATGATTATAACATTGAAGATATATTTCAACTATTTTGTGATACACAGAGATGTAAAAAGAAATCAAAGCCGATAACTTGTATTCTTAGTGATAATTCGGATGATATACCGTCTCCCCAAGATTTGGATAAATCAAAAAAGAACCTCGTTATCTTTGATGATTGTGTTAATGAGAGAAACCAAACGGTAATGGACAGCTATTGCACAAGAGGGAGAGATTCTTCTTGTAATTGTATTTATCTTAGTCAATCGTACTTTCAACTTCCTCATCGTTCCATCAGAAACAATGCTAATACTTTTATTTTATTCAAGTTAAATTCAATAGATATAAATAATTTTTGGAGAGATAATTGTTCTACATTATGTAGAACATTGTAAAAAGGAATTTGGGGATTACATGAAGCACACGACTGAAAAATATAAATATATTGTTGTGAAACAAGAGGAGATATTCAGGGATATATTTTTTGTTTTATATACAATTACATCTATAAATGACAACTATTATTATAAATCTTGTGGGTAAATCTGCTTCTCGAAAAAACTTTCATAAATCAAGGTTCTTGTGTAATACAAATGAGAATATTGTAAATTTACTGAAAAAAACACCCCGTGATACGCATTGTATCAACAACAACTAGAGCAATAAGACCTGGAGAAGTAAAAGGTGAAGATTATCACTATATTTCAGTGGAGGAACATATGCGATTGAGGAATGAAGGTCAAATATTTGAGGAGGTTTCTCTTGGTACGACAAAATATTCACATTGTAAGAGTGAGTTAAGAAAACTAAAATCTGGTGGTCTTGGGATATTAGAAACTAATCCAGAAGGAACGAGACAAATTATTAAACATCTGAGCGGAGTGAAGATTTTATCATTCGGTTTTGATGTTGATGAAGAAACTCAACGCAAACGTATGAAAAGCAGAGATGCAAGTATTAGTGAAGAAGAAATTACAACTCGTATTAATGTTAATAAAGAATTTGATGAAATATTTAAAGAAAAGGATTTATTTGAACACATCTACTTGGATGATGAAGAAAAGGAAAATTTCCCTGTTGATCTTTACAATTCATTAAATGATATTTTCCAATAACTAAATGGATGTGAAAGAAAGAGCAAGAAGATTTAAGGAACATCAAGAGTTGGTTTCAAAAGTTGTAAAACAACAGGAAGACATAAAGAAGAAACGCAGACAGAAACTAATGGGTGAAGAAGCATTTGAAAGAAAACAAGAGAAAATTTTTTAACTACTTTTAAAAACTTCCCAAGAAAAAATGAAAGATGTTTCCACAGTTCCCACAGTAGAATATACTCCGAAAAAACTTCAAATGTTGATAGATTTTGATCAAATGACGGAGGTAGAATTAGAGCATTTAGGAGAATTAGAATATGATGATGAAGGTTTATTTCAACAACTGGAAGAGATTAATCGACCCCCTGATTTTATTGTGAATGCTCTTCAAAACAATGAATATTCAGCGGATTCAAAAACGAAAGCAGGACTCATTCCAACAGAACAACCAGCAATATTTCATCTTGTTCAAGAAAAGGTATTGATATTTAATGATGAATTCAAGTTCTTGGGTTCTGCTCAACCTCCTGTTAAACTAACTCTCAGATTAATCTTTCTTCTCACAAAAGATGGAAGACAAGGTTCAACTGTGAGGGATGAATCAAAGTATATTGATAAACCATTGGATATGAAAAATAATGATGATAGAGTATATATTGATCTGCTGAACACTCTTAATTATAGGGTTAGTATTTCTGGTAAAAGTTGGAAAAATGAGAAGGAGAAACACATTATTCAGGCTTTAAGTATCCTTGGTTCAGGTATTAGTTTTCTTCCAAATGACCCATCGCAATTAGTTAATAGACTGTTATTGTTGTTAGGTATTAAGAAGGCTGGAAATAATTGTTTTAATGAAGCATCAGCCATTTTAGACCAGTTGATGAACATGAAAATAATTAATAAATCTCAATATAAAGACAGTTTATCTCATATTAAATAAGATGAGAAGCGCAATCCTGAGTTTTAATTTCACAACAAGCGACCACACATCTTCATTCCCATACCCACTACAACTTGTCCCAACAAAAGAATATGAGGCATCTTTATTGTCCATGGAAACTTATAATACCTTATTTAATATAACTGATAAAAATGACAAGTTTAGTTATAATCCCGGAAGTGGATACAAAACGATAACAGTCTCACCCGGAGCATATGAGATTTCTCAAATATCTTCTGAAATTGCTCGTCTTATGAAAGAACAGGGTGATGAACCAAAAAATATTGTTATAGACATTCAAAAACATCCTTCAAAATCAACAATTAAAGTTAAAAATAACTACAAGGTTGATTTCACAATTGATAATTAATTTGAGAGTTATTGGGTTTCTCCTCAAAAAAGATTGAAACTAATGGGACGTTTTACAGTGATAATGTCATTCAAATATCCTCAGGAATAAACTCGGTATTAATTCACTGTGATTTGATTGATGGTGCTTATAATGATGGAATAAAAACAAATACAATATTTTCATTCAGTGCATACTCAACCCCAATTGGTTATAAATTCAATATGGAACCCAAAAATTTGGTTTATCTCCCTGTGTCAGGAAAAACCATACACAGAGTAAATTTTAGGATAACCTACCAAGATAATCGTATGATTTCTTTTAATGGGGAAGTTATATCCATCAGAATTCACCTACGTGAAGTTTTCCAATAAATAAATATGATGGTTAATGTGAGGAAACACGAGTTGGGAAAATTTAAAATAATTACAGGGGAAGGGATGTTCCTTTCCCCATACTACAAGGGTGAAGGTATGTATCTTGGTAGAGAGGATACTATAAACCTAAGAGACAAAAGGGTGTTGGACATCAATTTAGAGGAGATGGGATAATTGATACTCTCATGGGTATTGGTTCAACTATTCTGAAACAGAAAGACCTAATTGGTTCAACTGCTTCTGCTGTGGGAAATGTAGCAGGTGCTGTAAAGAGCATAAAAGATGCCCAGAAGGAATTTCATAAATTACAAGCAATTAAAGAAATTAAGAAAGGCAAAACTCAGTTGTCCCCCCAAGAACGACAGAAAATAATTTGAATACTTGGATCAGGGTTTCAAAAGTTTTAACATCTTTTTTCCTAAATAAATACAAGTATGGAAGCAATTGATAGTATCTATGATTTGCATGAAACTATTATTATCTCAAACTCCACTAAAAAAGAAGATTACTTCAAGGTAAATGCAATAACTGGAACAGACTGGAATGCAAATGGTACAAAAAATTTTGAAATAAATAATCAACAAACCTATTTGAATTTATCCAAAAGTTTCTTGTTGTTTAAATTTAAATTCACTAAGGCTGGGAATAACACAAACGTTACACTCGTAAATGATTTCTTCTGGAAAATGTTTGATAGTGTGCGTTTGTACATTGGAACACAAGAAGTTGAAGCGGTTGATTATGTCTCTGCTGTATCTGAAATGATGAAATTTACACTGTATACATTCAGTGATAGAATGGGAAAGGGGTCTGTCGAAGGTTTTATTCCTGATATGTCAACGGGAACAACCACAGACCCTGGATATACTCAAAGGAAAGGAGCGTATAATGATGATACAAAAGCAGTTAATAGTTTTACTGTGGCAGTTGTTCCTCTGAAAGGTATATTTGGATTTTGTGATCATGATAAAGTTCTGTATGGTCTTAAAATTAGATTTCAACTCCAAAGGAATGATAATGAAAATAGATTGCTTTTTGGTGTTGGTAGTGCTTTTGGTGAGCAGAATAAATTTTAATTGATGAAATGAGTTGGTATATTAGTGAATATACTCCTAATCTTAAAACAGAAGAGATGTTGAATGGAAGACTTAACTCAAAGAAACCACTCAGTGTATCATACCTCAAAAGAAGATGTCAACACGTTAAACTCAACCAAACCACTTACACGTGGAAGTTGGGTGTTCTGGAAGGAAAGCCACGATATCTGTGGATCATTTGTAAAAAGCCAGATGGTGATACTGTGACTGATAAGAATAATGCATTGAGTGATAATGCTAAGGTGAAACAACTTTGCGTTTCTCAAAATGGAACATTTTATCCACGAGATAGATTGGAAATTAATTGGGAAAAAAATGATTTTGCTGAAGCATACAAGTCTTACCAAAAGGTGTGTGAAAGTAATGGAAATAAAGAACCTATTCTGGATATGACAGCATTTAAGTGGGCGGGGCGTATAAAAAAATTGACTAAAAGTGGGCGGGGCTTAGGGAAAAGCAGGCGGGGCTTATGAAAAGTGGGCGTGGCATAACAAAATAACCTGTGGCTCAGGAGGTGGTCAAACAAGAGCATTAAGAGAAGTTTATCATTTCGTAATGACACAAAAGGGGTATCTTAAAAAATATAAAGATTCAAATGTTTTGTTTTTCAATATTTTAGATGGGGATTATTGTGCAAAGAAAATTAAACTATTGAAGGAATTTGAAAATGAACAAATCTTTATGGGTTCAATGAGTGAGCGAAACAATATGCATTGGTTATTTGAAAAAGAGTGTCCCTCGGCTTACATGTTTCAGATATTTCTTTAGAATCACCTTTAACAAATCACATTACTACTTTACTACTTGAACAAATCTTTATCTTATTCCATTGGTTATTTGAAAAAAGTGTCCCGAGGTTAAAAGGGGAGACAAATAAATATACCTTGGGATAAAAAGGGGTTTACTTTTTAGGGGAAAAAAATGAATCGCTGAAAATCCCCCATTCATTTACATGGGGAAAAGTGAGCCAGAATCAGTATATTCACCCTACCCACCTTGAACCTCAAACTTGTTCTGTAACATATCATAATATAGCCATGTACCAAGTTTCAGTTGAATAAGTTGAAGGGTATGGGGAAAAAGTTGGAAAAGCCACAGTTGGGATGGATTGACAGACCGAGAGCAAACAGATAGTCACATCCGGTGAAACCAGAATGGGACTCATATAATACAAAGGTGTGTGTTTAGTTTCCTCTCTCTTATCTCACTGCTTCATGCATTGTCACCAAACATCAAAGGCTTAATTAACAGTCTTACAATTCTGCTCATGACGACTACATTTACCTTCAACTTTTATTTCGGTCGGTCCAGTTGATGCTGATTGAAGTGTTCACCTTGCCGATTGGACTTTGTGACATTTTGGTGGGCAGCGCTGAAAGCTCAACTTTCACAGGGTTGTTGTTGTTTTATGTCCTTCCCGTTAGATCAAATGCCCTTCCATTCCATCACTTGTTCTTAATGGGTATTATTTCTGCTGGTAATGTAATATTTACATTCTTCATTCAATAATCATAACAGAACGGTCTTTGTCTTTTTATCATTTCTCTTCCAAATTACGATGTCATTTAATGATTTTTTTTTTACACAAAAATTACCATTCTTTTAACAATACACTCTTTTGCAGGGTACGCTTGGTGGAACGTGGATCACCTCACAGCCTTCCTCTCATGGAGTCTGGAAAAGTGCGTGACTTCTGATATGTTGTTCTTCTTCTGCACCCTCTTATCCCCTTTTCTGCCCCTAAATAATATTCCTCTTCAGATCACAAACTTTTCTTTTATACCAAGTGCTAAACTAAATGACATACGCTTGCTATAATTGAGGAGGTGAAGGTGACTCATTGAGTCGCAGGCTTTACCAAATGGTGAAAGTACATCTGTAAACTACACTGCCATTGTCATTCCACACAAACTTCCAGAACTATTGTGCGGAGGGATTTCATTCTCCACGAAGATCAAACAAAGCCTTGAATTGAGACTTGGGACAAACGAACCATTCACACTACACCCAGGACATTCATTATGACAACAAACACTGCCTGTACTCACACGAAGTACAATTTGACAAGATAGGCAGGACTTGTGCCAAAGGAAAATCGAATGATCATGACATTGACCTGGCATATGTCATGGTGAGCTTGATCCTTCCTCATCGAGATGGTCCTTGTGTGGAAAACCTCCATCACAATCTTAAATGTTATGCTTCACTGCATCTCTCTGCTTGGATATTTTGCTAATCCTCATAAAAGGAAACAATAGGTCGAATGAAACGCTAACCTTCAGGTGCCACATTTGAGAGTTCAGTTATCCTTGATTCCAGCATCACATGCTCATCGGTGCTGTCGATACCACATGCATTCTGGCATCTGGATTTATGAGCATGCACGTTATGACCATGCTTTACCCATGACCGTACTGCCATGTGCATTGTGCAGATCCTTCCTGGAATCCGAATCATCATTGTGAATGCTGAGAACAAGGGACCTCTTGGAGATTCTCACCTTGGCGAGGTATGACTTCCATTCCTAGACTGTAGGTCTTGGCCTCAAGCTGCTGTTTGGGGGCCTATGTCCATGCCCCTGTTTGCCTTCAAAGTTTGAGAGCTATTTGTACATTTCTCAATGTCTGTGAAACAGCCTTTCAGACTGTCTATCGTGCCTTCAGTAAAATTGTACGATCGATTTATGACGTTTAAGATGTTAAATTAGTTAAGTTTGGTGATTTGATAACTTCTCACAAGAAAAAAAAAAATGTGAACGTTTTTTTTGTAATAATTTGAGTCTCATGGAAGAGCTCAAATACAGAATGGATCAGAACATAACAGAACTAGATATCTGCGATCACAAAGCAAACCGACCGGAGGAGGCTTACCCTTCGCGATCTCACGTGACTTACTATTGGCTCATGATCCAATGATGGTCATATTTTTTTCGGACCGCCATATGACCTTTCATTTCAACATTTATGAGGAGGAGGAGATTGGGACCATACTCTTTGCAGAGCGTTGAGGCTGCTTTTGCAGTCTCCTTGGCTATTGGGCACAATCCTGGATGGGTCGCCACTTCGACACAGGATACCAGCAAGCTGGCACTCATTTTGCCAACCCCGGAAGGATAACAGGCCGAAATAACCCCACCTGGTATTAATTCAACAGTTGAGTGGGATTTGAACTCGGGACCCAAGGATCCAAAGCCCACCACCCGAACCATGAAGCCAACACCTGGCATAACATTTAGGGATGGAGTGTAAATAAGGAAAAAGTGTCCCTATCAACATCCGATCAATAAATCTCAACATCATGCAGATCAGAGGAAAATTATTTAAGTTATGATGAAAAATGTGTTTTTTGTTAATTAGGTCACAATCCGAAAAAAGTAGGTCAAGGACACTGGACAATTATCAGGTACACAACTTCAGTGCAGGTACACTGTGATGACGCAAAAACATCTTGGAAGGACAAACCGGTCGTTGAGATTCCACGTGGGCAAAATTGAGCGATGACAATAAAAAAACGTTCTTGTTTTTCAGATCACCATTTGACCTTGACCTTTAACCTGGAGGGGTATGATGTTAATTAAGCGTAAATGTGCCTTACTCTGGGCTATCTAGAGAGGGCAGTTTTGGTTTGATCAGTCGAATATTTGTGAAAAACGTTAAAATGTCTATAATTGGATCATGACCTTAAATTAGGTCAAGGTCAATAAATTGGAAAGAGGTAAAATAGTTCAGACAAGCCAAAGAAAGACCTTGCGTGACCAAGGATGCCCAGTCTTTGACTGGCTTTGGAGGCCAACATGTGACTGACTCAAGATGGATCATGGCTGATTGGGAGTCCCAAAAGTTGAAGGGATTGTTAATTAAGTAGATCAGAGGGTTTTCCAGATGGTCCTTTTGGGGAAACTGTGCATGCGTACGTGCGTGCGTGCGCGTGCTTTGACATGTTTTTTTTTTCATAAAATCAATTGTATGTTAAATCTGAGCCCCTGAAGTAAACTTGCCTCTCTTACATCCCTGGCGAAGTTTAATTAATTTCACGAAAGTAATGTGTTTGTCGGAGGGTGATGAGAAGGGGGTTGGTTGGTGTGTGGGTGGTGGTGGGGGGGGGGTGGTCAGTTGTTAGAATTAATATATAAACCGCGATTTGTGTTCGCATCGAGGTTAGAGGACTTTTGAACTCTGCATTAAGGACACAAGGCATCCCTGTTTTGTTGTGTGCTGCTTGGAAATGGTGTTTTAACCTTTAGTTTCAAGAAAGGTTTTTTTTGTGTCTTGTCCTTTCCTTCTTCCGTGTTGAATTGAGTGGGAGCCGGGCGAAAGAGAAACACTTCACCATCTATGCTGCAGCATGCCTTTCTACCCTCTTCCCCTCATCTACTGGCGAGAGAAAGAAGCTCCAGCCCTCCAACTTGGCCCACTCCGGACATGAGAGGAGCAAGGCGATTGAATCGTACTGCTCAGCGGCCACGGCACCGATTCGTTCCAAGTCGGCATTGTCTGATTGTGCCACGACACTTTCACAAGGCGTGGGGGTGACCTGTGATTTGTCGGGAGGACTGACGTGGATGCCCTATGTGCAAGGAGGGTGCAAAAGAAAGGGGCTTGCTCTCTGTGCTGGCTTGGGGGAGGAGGATAGACTAATGACAGACAGTCTTGGTGAGTTTTCATGAGTCTTCACTGCTGAATGGAGCTGGTGGCCAATTCTGCTTCCACAAGCTGTCTGCAAACACAACCTCCCTATTGGACCTGGAACCTTCTTACCTGCTCCTTTCGATTTTGCCCAGTTTTTGTGTGCATGACTGTGTGTGTGTGGTGCCTTAGCTGGGGATTAGTTTGACTGTTTGCCGAGTATTGTGTGTATTTATTCATTGTGTCTGGTCAGGAAAGCCGTTTATGTTTACCTTGATTACCTTTTTAGGCATTTGAAGTGCTACCTGCGTTGCCAAGTCACTGCCAATACAGAGGTTAGGTTAGGTGTGGGAGCATGCGCTGGAGCAGCGCATCGCTATGTCCACTTTCCATCGGTACTCCAAGGGCCTCCGTCTGGCAATCCGCCAGGCAGCTGCCTGGCCAATCCCCATCTCCTTGAGGTGCTGATCAACCTGCTGCAACCACGAGGCACTTGGTTGGTCCATTGGCCTCCTCCACTCACGAGGCTCCCTCGCTGAGAGAATCTGGTAAACCCAATCAGCGTCAAGAAAACGAGCCACATGTCCATACAGCCGCAGCTGATGCTCACGGACTACACAGGTGACAAATCTCATTTGAGTCTCACTCAGCAACTGCTCGTTGGACACAAAGTCTGACCAGGGAGAGCCAAAGATGCTCCGAAGAGACCTGGTACCGAAGAAGTTCAGTCTTCATCTCAGATTCTTTGTCACAGTCCAACTCTCACATCCGTACAGCAATACGGGAAGCACCAAGGACCTAAAGACTCAGACTTTCCTCCTG
Organism: Eptatretus burgeri; assembly: GCF_056783735.1. NCBI lineage: Eukaryota > Metazoa > Chordata > Myxini > Myxiniformes > Myxinidae > Eptatretus > Eptatretus burgeri. The sequence continues at coordinate 6,377,023 of NC_140964.1, read as the reverse complement.
CGTAGGTACTGACAGTGCCACACCCCATGATCCAGTGAATCCATGACTCCCCAGGCCTCACCCAGATGTCTATTGACCTCTGACTCACAACTTGCGGAGACATGAATATCACTGCCAAGGTAAATGAATCTCTCCGTGACCTCAACATCCTCACCACAAAACGGGCACAGACAGGACGGCAGCATCCAAGAAACCATTAAATGCCTGGATCTTTGTTTTGAGCCAAGAAACCCATAATCCCAGCGGCTCCGACTCCTCATTCAGCACCTCGAGGGCTCCTACAAGGACATCCAATGTTTCTGCAAGGATGACTGCATCATGTGCGAAATCAAGGTCAGGGATCTTGACATTCCCAAGTGATGCACCACAGCTTTATATCTCTGACATATTTCCCAAAATCCAGTCCATTCATGTGCTGAAGAGTGTGGGGGCCAGTACACACCCCTGAGGAACTCCAGTCACAACTGGAAACTAGAACGAGCACTCATAGAGCGCATACCTTCGCCGCCACTGCTTTTTTTGTTCTTGGTATGAGTGTGGGGAACTGGTTTCATATGAATGGTCTTATGACACAAACCACATATCTATAATGTCATGACCCCTCCCCCCGACTTTCGGGGGCTACGGACTAAACAACAATCAACTCACGTCGTTTTGGCGAGTCTTCACTCGCAAGCTCGGTGAATACAACGTTTCAACAAGAGAAGGTAATCTCGTTTGATGCTGGTTTCATGCAAATCGAATAAGAATTGACTGAGTTATGCCGAAAACCACATATTTTTTAAGGGCATGACCCCTCCCCCCCCCCTGACATTTTACCCCAACCGGTGACATGTGTTATGACGTCATTGTGTCACAAGATTGGGCATTAAATTCTGAACATTTTGGTGCTGGGTTCATGTAAAGCAGACAAGAATTGACCGCATTATGACAAAAACCGCATACTTTTCAAGGTCGTGACCTCCCCTGACCTTTGACCCCTAACCGGTAACAAGAGTATGGGTGTCATTGTGTCATATTGCATATCACAAGATGAGGCGTTGAATTCTGAACATTTTGGCATTAGTTGCATGCAAATTGAACAAAAATTGACCGTGTTATCGTAAAAAGACGATTTTGACCTTTTCGTGATCTTGACCTTGACCTTTGACCCGAATGATCCCAAAATCTAATCGAATGCTTCCTGGCTAATAACCAATCATCCCACCAAATTTCATGAAATTCGGTTTAATACTTTTTCAGTTATACGAATCACAAGATTACAAATAAATAAATAAATAAATAAATACACGCCGACCAAAACATAACCTTTCGCAGAATGCGAAGGTAATAAGTCAGAGATGAAACCACCACACCTCACAGCGCTCTCAGTACCAGAGTATACTTCAGAAATCAGACTGATCAACTTTGGTGGCACCCACAAATACCGAGAATCCTCAAGAGGGCATCCAGATTCACTGAATCAAATGCTTTGCGGAGATGATCAACATATGAGAAGGCTGCAAGCATCCCCTGCCAAAACCCTCAACTGCGTTCAGTGAGAAGCCAATGCAGAACTGGTTTGGAACACTGAATTAGGCGAACACGAACACCTGGAACACCAAAAGACATGGCTGACAGAGCTCTGCGATGTTTTAATATCTTCCTTTTCTGCACAGTGATCCCATTTTAAACAGATTGTTTGTTGTGTTTTCCAAAAGTAAATCGTTAAACAAGTGAACAGCTTTGCATGTTACCATACTAATTGAACTTCAACAGTTTCACAGTAAACACCCTTGGCCCTGCTCAAGATTCCAGCAATTGCCAGTTAGTACAATCAAAATGAGTCCTTTTCACGGCACTTTTACGATTTATGAACCATTTTTGGAATTTTACTCTCGCAGTGGATACAACTCGATGTGCGCTTACTCGATCCCTCAGTGTACATTTATTGGAGACCTCAGTGTGTGTTTACTCCCTTCCTTTAGTGTGTGTTTACTCCCATCCCTTAGTATTTTGAAATCAGCAATAGTTGTTTTTTGCTTTTCTCTTTTTCACAAGTGAAAGTGATTGTCATCTTGTCATGTGATCCGTCATAACTACATTGTCTCCCTGGTCCAGATCTCGTGTATACTGCATGCTGTTCCCTTTCAAATACACTGCCATTGACAGATCATGGATAGGCAGTCAGGAAAAGCAATACAGATATTCCTCTTGTGTGAAGAAAATGTTGCGTCCTGATTTAAGTGTTACGTTGGTTGACCTTTCAAGTTTTCATGAGATTGTGTTTTGGTTACACTTGTCATTTATTCAACTTTCCTTAGATATGGGTGAACAGCCCACACAATGCCAGTGGTTATTACACACTGTATGGTGACGAGTCCCTACACTCAGACCATTTCAATGCGCGGCTCAGCTTCGGGGACACGCAAACCATATGGGCCCGTACCGGCTATCTTGGATTCCTACGCCGTACGGATCTCACCGATGCCAGCGGAGGTAATGGCTCACAGCACATGGTTACTTATGGGTATTGTTTGGGATTTATATCTTCGGGAGGGGAAGTAGTGATGGTTGACCTGTGATAATCATCAATTTTTTTTTGTTCATCCAGAACGCCATGATGCTCTATATGTGGTTGGCTCGTTGGATGAAACGTTGGAGCTTCGGGGCATGCGGTACCATCCCATAGACATTGAGACATCGGTTCTCCGTGCTCATAAACACATTGCTGAGTGGTGAGAATTCCAGCTACCCCAAACACCATGTATCAAAGCAAGCTGTCTGTGTGTGCATATGTGCGTGCATACGTGCGTGCATGCGCGCAAGCTATTCTTACACGGTCGAAACGTAGCACCGAGAGGCCCCAAATTTTGGGTGTCGGAATTTCACAATCTGGGCAAGGTTTTAAGCTAATGCACGTTGGCCTTGATGGCCGTTTTGAGGCCAACAAAGGCTGCTATAATGTGTATATTGAGATGTGGGGTCTGGCAGTGCTACTGCCGGGCACAGGCAAAAAGTAACCACCATGAGGCCAATAACTCAACAGCTTTTCAGTGTCCAACATGTCCCAAAACCACCGCATTCTTATAAATACTAGCATAACCCGCGCTCTGCGCGACATGTTGGGGTGGGTGTGTTTGAGAAAGGAACTGATGCAGAGTATCAGTAGTAATTTTACTTTAATGCAGTAAGTGGAATACGATTTCACTGTTTTAGAACCATTTTATTTACTTTTTTTGTACCATGCACCTCATATGGTCTTTGAGATAATGTAAGCCGAATATCACGTTACTCGAGCCAGAACAAAGTCGAAGATAGCGCGACACTAAACCACAAACTCGGAAATAATATATAAGATAACATTTTAATTCTGAGTATAAGTCGAGGTACCCTCGGTGTGCATTACATTGCCCCCACCCAATCTAGTTATAAACGAGCAAGAGCAGATTCGGTCTCAGGTGACGTTACACCCGCTTCCAAGTGGGCTTATTCAGGCCAATAGACGCCAAGTCTCAGCACGTGTCCGCTTTTATTCCCAAGGCGACAATTTGTTTCCGGTCACGTGCCAGTGAGAGAAGTCAATTGAGGAGTTTTTATTGTGTCGAACCTTAAGCAAAAAACACCAATTGCATTGCCAATGGTCTACTCTTCCCTTTTTATTTACACATGATCTGTTGTCCAAAAGGGTATGAGTGGTGCGTGTGTGTGCGTGCGTGCGTGTGTGTGTGTGTGTGTGTGCGTGCGTGCGTGTGTGTGTGTGCGTGCGTGCGTGTGTGTGTGTGTGTGTGTGCGTGCGTGCGTGTGTGTGTTCTTTTTGTGTTTCTGGGGCATGAACATGGCTGTGTTTGTGTCTGGGTTGGAAATGGTGATGTGTGGGTTGCGTGATCGGTGGAGATTCCGTTGGGTGTTGTGCATGTGTGGTTGTGGTGTTGGGGATTGATCGTTGTTGTTTTTTTCACTCACTTTGTCCAGCTGTTTTCACCATCCAGTTTTTTGCCATTTATATCAGAGGTGTGTACTGTGTGGGTATGTCCATGATCATCTCCCTGGTTTGATCACCCTCTCTGCTCTTGACGTGCCATGTCTCCAGTGTCAATTTGTCATTTGTTGGATGTCGTATCTAGGACACACGGGTCCCATCAGTCAGATTTGTGGCCAAATTGCACACAATGACGTGCGATGTCTGACTGTCATCTTTCCCAGCCTATCATGTTCATCTAGTCTTTGTTTTAAATTTGTTCCAGTTTCACCAATGTACAATTGGTAACAGACTCCATATGAATAATGGTAAACGACTCCAGATTTGTCACCAGTTGATATCCTGTCATTTAGTTTTGAAATGACATTATGGATGGTTTGTGGAGGCTTGTGGGCTCCACCTATCCATGCGCCGAGTACTATAATATCAATAATTTTAGAAATGTCTGGGTCGTACAGCAGTACACAGGACCGAAGCATATCTAGCTCCTTCTGTTCTGTCGATTTTAGTTCTTTCAAGGTTTGGGAGTTCTGTCCTTTTTGCTGTACCCATTATTGAGCAGGACTCGTCTAACTAATCTAATTTATTTAATTACATTGGTTTTGCAAGATGACAGTCCATGTCCGTGGTGCCAAGGTCTGTGCTGCACTGTGTTTGTGGGTGACTGAGTTGCAAGAGTTAAAATGCAGTAATCTGTTGGTGTGGGTTGGTTTACTGTAAACTGGCATTTTTCGCTAGCCACCAGACTTCCGGTGAACCTTCACATCCAAAGAGGCCAATTTGCTTTCTTTTTCAATTTAATATATAAGCTCATGCTGTGAAATACTTGGCCAAGTTGCCCAAAAAGGTGTCGTATGTGTGTGTGTGTGTGTGTGTGTGTGTGTGTGTGTGTGTGTGTGTGTGTGTGTGTGTGTGTGTGTGTGTGTGTGTGTGTGTGTGTGTGTGTGTGTGTGTGTGTGTCTCTCTCCAATATATAAAGCTCATTCTAACGAGTCACTGAATCACTGACATATTAATGTTTGGTACCTTCCGGGTGATGCAGAAAGCTGAAATTTTGCGTGCCGACGGACATCGAAGCCACTACACGGGTAAAAATCGCACAACTATTGGAAATCCTTTCATAAATGAAAATATAAATAAATGAGGACAAATAAATGAAAAAAAATGCAGGTAATCGACCCGAGACGATGGAGAAGCACGGTTCACTATTGCTTACAATGACTGGAGGTCCCCATGGGTCTGGAACTGTGAACCAGAATAGAACTAAGTTCCTTGACTTTGCAAGAAGTCATGGACTGAGGGTAGCCGGTTCATGGTTTCAGTGCCCACAGGCTCATTTCTAGACTTGGTATTTCAACGCTGGTGGGGTGACAAAGGAGATTGACCATGTGCTCGTTGATGGTAACTCGAGGATGAACCAGAACTGCAGGGTCTACTGGAGTGCTCAGTTCCTCAATACTGACCACAGGCTTGTTGTGGCTACACTGAAGTTTCAGCTTAAATCCAAGAGAATGGTCCCATCCCAGCCTGGGCTGGATGTTGGCAAGTTCAAGGATGAAAGGGTAGCTGAGGAGTTTGCAAACAGGCTGAGTGGAGATTTGGGGGGTCTGGGTGCTTTGGGGAATCCTGAAGAGTTGTGGAGTGCCTTCAAGACCACCGTTCTTGATGTTGCCAGTGGATGTCTTGGAACTCACCAGAGGGCGAAGAAGAATTTTTTTCTCTCAAGAAACACTGGATACCATTGACCAGAGTCGCAGGGCCAGGCTGAATAGCAGAGCTGAGCTGTTCAGGGAGCTGAGGCATAAAACTGTACGTGCACTAAGGGTGGACAAGGAGATGTGCATGAAATCTGTGGGGGGGGGGGGGGTAGAGCATCACCTGTGGTCAAGTGATTCTCATCCTACTTCCAGAGGAATTCGTGCATTGTGTTCCTACAAGCCCATCCCTCAGTGTACTACAGTGAGAGCGGAGGGTGGTGGGCTCTTGACAGAGGAGTCCGAAGTGAAGGCCTGCTTACTTTGAGCGCTTATACCAGGTTAATCCACCAGTTGTTGAATTGCATGTCAAGAGTGTTACTATCCTGATTGCTGACCCTCCAGTCAACTGTGGTCCACCTTCCTTTGTGGAAACACAGGCTGCAGTGAACCGGTTGAAATGGGGTAAAGCTCCAGGGATCTGTGGCATCGATACTGAACTTCTCAAGGCTGGTGGTAATAGTGTACTCATGTCATTGCATGCAGTTCTGTGCTCTGCCTGGAACACAGGCATCATTCCAACTGACTGGAAGAGAGGCCTTGTTGTCCCTCTCTGGAAAGGGAAGGGTTTTCACCAAGACTGCAACAACTACCGAGGGGTGATGCCCCTCTCAGTGCCGGGCAAGGTCTTTGCTCGGATAATTGTTGATCAGGTTCACCACCAACTGCTTGAGCACCAGCACCCAGAGCAATCAGGCTTTTCACCAAAGAGGTCAATGATTGACCGTATCCTTGCCCTTCGGGTCCTCACCGAACGCAGAAGAGAGTTTCAGCAGGGGCTGCTTGCAGCCTATGTTGCTTTTCAACCCATTTGTGGCGTATAATTTGATACTTTCCGCCCCAAAGTCTGGGCTTCGACTTGTACTCAAAATCGACTTATCTATGTCTTAAGACATTGAATTGCATGAATGAAATTTTTTTACAAAGTGTGATATTTTCCGAAATAAATTATAAAATTGTTCATTTAAAACACACCATAGCAAATTTCCACAACCTCGTGGATGCGTTCCTGAAAAGTGCAACATGAAGCAAAACGACGTTAGGCAGACGAGATATTCCCATTGACGTTGCGTTATAATGGGGGATGCGTTCCCAGGTCACATTTTCGGTCACCCTAACATAACTATAACCTCACTTAACTACAAGCTCCATCCATCCATTGGGACCATACTCTGTGTAGAGCGTTGGTGCTGCCTACGCAGTCTCCTTGGCTATTGGATACAATCCTGGATGGGTCGCCACTCCGACACAGGATACTAGTAAGCTGGTACTCATTTTGCCGACCTCAGAAGGATGACAGGCAGAGTCAACCCCACCTGGTATTAATTCAACAGCAAGTGATGGTGCGATCAAAGCGCCTCAGAATGCCGAGGAAATATGAATACAGTTCTGAATATGTATGAATACGAATCTTGTGTTGAGAAAACCAAGAAGAATAATCGTGACTGCAAAGCTTGGTGGACAAACATTGAGTGCTTGTATTAGAACGTACAGTGGCGTACCTTGGGGAGGGGTGTATCAGGTGTGGACACACCTCCCCCCCCCCCCAACAAAAAAGGTCAACATCATGTAAAAGCATTATTTTCAGTCACATGTCCAAAGGCAAACTTAGGGGAAGACAAAATCCTCCCCCCTGTAACAGAAGGGTGAAAAGTTGCTTGACCTCGATTTTCAGTACGAATACACAGACACCGTGAGTAAGATGAAATTCCATATTTGATGTTTGACTATTCACGTGTTTATAATTTGTCCTTTCAAATGACTGTTTAAAGATAGCACATCATGGTTCGTGTCGACACCTTTCCCTGCGAGCAGGCCGTGGGGTAATTTGCCAAAGACAAGTGAAGGGTCCTGAACGTTAATTTTGTCCTGTTTCCAAGTGCACTCATCAGATTCCTGACTAAACTTCCTTTTTGATGACGTTTACAGTGTATCGATGATGCTTGGATTTAAATGAATGAATTACGACTTTTGAGGGTGTACTGAAGTGACTTTAAAATGACTGGTGATTCTCAGAGTGATATGTTCCTGCATGTTATACACGTTGAAACTGTTTTAAATAATAGCAATCTTTGCTGTCGGAATGACAATCTTTTATTAATACATAATGTCATACACAATAGAGTAAGTGGAGGTGAGTGAGTATGTATGTATGTATGTATGTATGTATGTATGTATGTATGTATGTATGTATGTATATCCACTCTTCAACCATTGGTTGGACAACTGACCTGACGTCACCCACAATTGTAACCTGAAATACTTAACCTCAAGTTCCCAGAGGACCCAACAGACCCCACCCCCCCCCCTTCTCTGAGGACCCCAAAGACTTCAAATGCCCCAAAAACCTAAAAGACCCAAAATACTTTAAAGACCCAAAAAGACCATGAAGACACCAAAGACCTGAAAGACCTAAAAACCCAAAATACCTATATAAGACTGAAAATGACCAAAGGACCTAAAAGACCATGAGGACCCAAAATACCTAGAGGACCCAAAATACCTAGAGGACCCAAAAGACAAAACGGGACCATCACAGACCCATGAAAATTCTGCATTATGTAAATGTGACTTCAGGTCCTCCCCCCCCCCGCACACACACACACACACACACACACACACACGCACGCACACACACACACACGCGCACACACACACGCACACACACACACACACACACAATTCCTATGTTCTTAATCCCTCTCTCACCACACCTAAACTCTGTGCTCCTCTCCCCCTTTCTTCAGAACCTCAAGGTCCTCAATCCCAACTCTGTCCCCTCTCTGCCCTCCCTCCCCCAAGCCAAATCTGTCATCCCTTCCCCCTTTCTTCTTCAAGTCCTCAACTGCCCCAAACCCCAAGTACTCAATTCCCCTTCTAACCAAAAGTCCACCCCCCCTCCCCACCTTTCCCAATGTCTCAATCTCCCTCTTCTAACTCCATGCATCTTCACCCCCAACTCTCTATCCTCTTCCCCATTTCTTCCTGTTCTGAACATTACACAAATATACACAGGGAACTTTGGCGTATGAGAAGGCCATTTAGTGGGGCAACTTAGCATAACAATTGTGCATTTTGTGAAGAAAGCACCAAATTTGGCACAGTAGTAGCCTATCATATTATGAGCAGATTTGGATATTGGGTCATCTCAAATTCAGCCGCTGATGGCTGTGGCAGCCATTTTCCAAAATGCCCACTAGCGGTTACTATAATTTCACTCTAACTTTGGTTTGAACATTTATTAAAAGCTGAATTAAGTAAAACATAACCTGTAGCCACCTCAAGTTTAAAGATAGCTGCCATTTTGCAAGATGGCTGCTAATTATTTGTTGTACCAGACGACTATCTCACTCATAGAAATTGGTTGTTGAGAATGGTGGCAAACGAATCAAGAGCTGCGTCTGATTGATATGGATACCAACATCGCTTATGTAAAGTCAGTGGTTGTTGAGCATGGTGGCAAAGGAATCGCGGGCTGCGTCTCATTCATATGAATACCGACATCTCACTCAAAGAAATTGATCGAGAGATGTCTGATTTAAATGTTCTGAATCAGTGACACAGTCTGCTCTGTTAATATTCTCTCAATTTCGTGAGCACTCTCCCTCACACACACACACAAAGCTGTGCATTCAAGTGCGGCCTTTTTGCACTTGCAACGCTTCAGACAGCTCTTGTTGCACTTGCACGATACTAGCTCATAGCAGGTGTGGGCTGCTTTGGGTAGCTTCGTCCAGTGTGGCTCGTACATCCCCTCGTCATTCTTAACCCAGCCCCAGCTGGATGGAGAAGGCAGCTCTGGCGTTGGTAGCAGTGTTTGACCCCACCCATGGCCTCCTTGGTAAACCACCCTCTTCACATGCTCCTCCAGAGCTGCCTTGGTTGGCGGGATCAGCTGCACGTTCTTCTTCTTCGCGAAGAGTTTCTTCCGGGCCTTGTCAATGTCGTTCACATGCTGGTTCTGTCATAGAGCAATATGACGAACCTCTCGATGGTGTGCATGACATCATCTGGTATGCCACTTGGTGCAGAGGATAGCTTCAGCAATGTGTCTGTAAGTTCTGGCAGTACGGTCCAGATTGTCCAAGCAGTCTTCTTACCATGTCCAGCAAAGATAGATACAGTGTCACACCCAGTCAGAGCGTGAAACATTGGGAGTGCCTGTGCCTTCTCTGGTCCAAGGCCAGCTGCTATTTCGTGGGCTGCCAGGTTCCGAAAACTCTTTCCAGTGCCAAATGCTAGCCACAGTTCATCTTCTGGTTGCAGTCCCTGGGCCACTGACACAACCAACACCACAACATCGGTGTCAACTGTCTTGATCAGTATCTTGTGGTGACCATGGTTGGCTGCATGGGATGCATGCAACAACATTCGACTGTCAGTTTCTTCGTGGCTGCATGGGGCGAGCAAGGCCAAGTCCAGCAGTGGTGGCTTGCTCAGGACTGCCTCTCCATCAGTGATAACCAGCTGCTTGTCATCCTGGTCAAACCACCTGAAGATAGCTTCTGATAGGAACTTGAACAGCTTGGTCTTGTTGGTGTCCACTCAGAGGAAGTTCTGCCAGTTTCCAGGTATAACTGCTGCTCCGACCACGCATCTATGCACTCCTTTTCCACGCTTTGATGTTGCACTGCCTTTCAGTGAATCAGCAACGTAGCGGTCCCAGACCAGGTCCAGGCGTGACACAGTCTGACGCTTTGTTGACAGGTACAGTCTGAAGACATCCTGGGCATAGTCATCAAAGTTCTTGGATACCGCAGGCTTCAGCATCTGGACAATGACTGCCCCATGAAGAACTAGGCTGGTGGTATCAGGAGCCTCTTATTGGGCATTGGAGAACTCTTCAAAGCATTTGAGGAGATCACTCTTCGTACCTAGATGGAGACTTTCTCCATCGGAGAGAGCTGGAGGACACGCTTGATTCTCATGACGAAAGAACTCTTCAAGGTTTCCATCCCTCGTCTGGCAACCGATGTAGAGCCGTGAGAAAAGTGCCACGTCGTTCCTGAGAGGCCAGCTGCTGTTTCCCTTTGCTCACACTTCTCGGGGTGGAAGTGCTAAACACCTTCAGCATGTTCCGACGAATTGCATCATCAATTGGCTTGGTCCTTTCCACTAGGCATTCTCTGGTGAAAGCCTGGAACTGCTCTTGGCCAATCTTCTTCACATTCCTGACATTCTCAACTGCAGCAGAATTTAACTTTTTTTTTCTCAACCAAATCAAATTGTTACTTTCTTTGACCATTATTGGACCTTTATTAGTAAATAAACTTTCACTATCAACCTGCATTCCTCTCCAGTAAAGCAGATATGTGTCGTAACAGTAATCACTAGTGGCGATTTTGAAAAATGGCTGCCACAGCCATCAGCGGCTGAATTTGAGATGGCGCAATATCCAAGTCTGTTCATAATATGATAGGCTACAAGTGTGCCAAATTTGGTGCTTTCCTCACAAAATGCACAATTGTTATGCTATATTTAGCGAGGTTGCCCCACTAATTCAGCCTATCATGCCTGCGTTGTTCCTATTCCCGTTTGTTAAGAACAATGTTAAAAGTAAATAAAAATGGAACGTTAAATTCACAATCGCTTCCCCCTTTCTTCCCTTCTTCACAATATAATTCACAGACCGGTGTTTGTGTGTTTGTGTGTTTGTTTGTCATGCTTCTCTTCCTACAGTTCTGGGCCAATTCCATCCTGACTTGCCACATAGGATCAGCATGACCCAAATTTATGTATTGGGGTTTTTATCTTTGTCAGTGGTCTTTAGGAGTCGGGATGCAAATTCTTCATGAAATGTGTTTCGCGTAGCGCCGCCTCCAGGTGGTTGAGGGTATTACAAATCTCCACCATTTACAATGCAGTTTTCCTGTCCCCACGTTTTCCAGTACAGTGAGGTGTTTTGAATCATAAGCAGGAGGTATGTTTTTGATTCATGCACGAAACTTCACGGGTCATTTTGCTGACACAGTGCTGTCAGTTGCTTGTATACACTGCCGAAATAAAGGTATGCGTCAGAAGAAGGTGTTGTATGTTTGGAACAAGATCACCTGTTCGGCGGTTACTCTGCCAGTCACACTAATTATGTAACTAATTTGGCCAAAATACCTTCATGTTTTAGCATTTCAATTTTGAACCTTTGTCACAATGTGCGTACCTAATTTAAATGTACAATGCAAAATGCCACTTCACTGAATATCGGTGTTTTTTTAGTGATTTTTCACTGGTCAATTATGTATACGGCCAATGTTTACCTATGAGATTGTAATTCCAGCCTTTTAGCATGGTTTAGTCTATCTTAGTCTTTCAGCAGGGTTCCAAGGCTGTAATTTGGAACCCTGCTGAAATACTTAGCAAATATGCAATAAGTACCTGCGTCGATGTGTTTTTAAAAATATATCAGATCATGTCCATTATGCTTTATTCGGCCTGTTTACTTGGAAGATTGTCATTTGAAAATCATGCTTTTGATCATTAAATTAGTCTCCAATACATTGTTCCTCATCTTTCCCCCCCCCCCCCCACGAGCATTGACCACAAATATTACATCGATAGACTTTAATGATAAATTTGAAATATTATAAAAACAAAAGTGTATGTTTATAAATCTGTATATTCATGTTATGTTCCCTTTTCTGACATGGTGTTTCATGTCACGAGTCACTTGGTTAATTGAACTTGACCTCGAACTTTGATCGGTATTCGAGACTTCAATCAATTAAATTGTATTTTTTTTGATGCCATAGTGACATATGGCCTGGAAACACCCCCAAGATGACTTAGCCCTTTATTTTCGACCCTTTGAGCCTTCAACCCATTGAGCCCTTTATTTTTGACACTTTCACTTTCCACGGTAAAGCAATGCGGTGTGCGTGGGCATGATGGTGCGGCGCAATCATGCTCTCAATGGTCCAACTTTTTGAAACTTCGCACCCCCTCCCCGCCCCCCCAATCAAAAATCCTGTGTACCGACCTGATGTGTCAGATATTCATGTTTATCAAGGAGTGGTGAACTGTGACAGAATGTAATGTGCTCGGAGTCACTGCTGATCATGATTCTGAGGTTGTTTTTAATACTGTACCTCAATATGATAACAAACATGATGAAAAACGATTTACATTCCAAATTTATCTGGACCCACAAAGTAATTAAATAAATATGCACAAAACAGCTCATTAATAAAAATTCATGACTCTGGGAGTATCATAGCTCGCAATGCTAAGTTAGGGTTGTGACTGTCAGAGAGGAATTAACACCTCCATTGTTCTGACTCACATTTTTTTAACTACTGCAGTTGATCTTGCTTTGTCCTATACTCCAAATCGACTTATTTCCAAATGAAGGAAAGAAAAATGGGGAAATTAGCTATTTTAACTTGCACTCCACATTGATTTCTCAGCTGAAACATAGGGTACATGTGTCACGTTATGTTGAACCTTTTGTACATTGGCCATGGATTGTTGTGCATGATGTAAAGTCAGTGTTGCATGCATCTTGTGTTTGTTTGATTTTTATGAATATTTATTTTATGTATAACAGCGTTCCAGCCACAAGTTTTGTGTTTTCCTGGTGTCACGCCATCATTTCAATGCAAACTATTGTAAATTTGATTCCAAACTTGCAACATGTGTCCACAACCATCTGTGACAATGCTGTGGAATGTTGGTCGAGGCCCCCACTTCTTTTTCTTTCTTCCGCCCTAACTTTTTCACCTTTTATTCGTTTTTAAATTTGTTTTGAACAATTGACACAAAACTTTCAACAGAGGAGTGCCGAGCCATGGATAATTTTCTTTACCAAAGTTACATGATGATTGGATGGAAAATGGGACCGTCGTTCCAAAAAGTCTGTTTTCTGCAGGCATGGGTTGCAGGGGGTTTCACGTACCATGAATAAACGGCCGAGGCCAAGCGAAGTTTGTGGAAAAGAAATGTTGTTTTCAATGTAAACAGTTGGACCAGCCCACAGTTGGAAGTCATAGTCCATGGCAGTTTGGGTGAAGGAAGGCCCTGTAGACTGTAAGAAGTTGTGGACAGGTAACCTGGAGAAACTTGAAGCTCGCGATGTCACCTGCACTTGCAGACATAGTCTCAATGCTTCTCTGCACCTTTTCAAATCTGTCTTATTTCTCTTCATTGCAGGAATGTTTCAGATTTACATCTGAAATTGGAGCACATATTTCAATCCAATACTAGTTTCACTAGTCCAATTCACTAGTTGAATTGCTCAATTATCAGAGGGGAAGATTTTCTTTTTAATTACATGAATCCTAAGTTGTAATGAAAAATCACTAAATCTCTCCTATCATACTTCCCCCTCAGTGCTGTGTTTACTTGGACCAATCTCCTGGTAGTGGTAGTGGAGCTGGATGGCTCAGAACTCGAAGCACTTGACCTGGTGCCGCAGGTCACCACGACTGTATTGGAAGAACACTACCTTCTGGTTGGCGTTGTGGTTGTGGTTGACCTTGGAGTCATCCCCATCAATTCGCGTGGTGAAAAACAACGCATGCACCTTCGTGATGGCTTCTTGGCTGATCAGCTGGACCCCATCTACGTGGCCTACAACATGTGATCGTCATCAGGATGGGTCCTGCAAATCCTCGATTATGGTGCCATTTTATTTTGACCACTGCTTGGGTTGTTAATGAAGTTCTCCTTCAACTTTCTGATGTCAAAAGTTTTGTCATCAAATTTTATTCCTTCTTCCTCATGCATCTCATTCAACCATTCCACAAGAGACTCATCAACCTCTCATGTGCTGAACCCTCACTGCTTTCAAAATCTGCTTCGCAGCAGCGCCTTAACCATGAGTGATGCTACGTGTGTGGGATGAGAGAGTGCAGAACATTGAATAGTTTTTAACCGAACATCTTCAGGAACCGCAATACACTCGTATCCTGCACAGCAGCCTGTTACGCTCCATTATAGATCTTGGAGAACTTTTCTTCTAAGGCTAAGGCGTTCCCAGGGCAGTGATCAGAATTTTATTTTTGATCGATACTCTGTGTGGGTGACTGGGATGCACAGACCGTAGCTCTGGAGGATCGTCGACAGTGCTTTGAAAAGGCGATGCCCATTCTGCTGCCACCTCTTCGCCAAGCGTTTTGTCACGTTCAGGCCTGTTTCTTTCTTGTGTTCGACATCTTCATTTCTGTATCATTATCAGACTCGGAAGTGTCCTCAGGCGATGTTAAATGTGAACCATGTGATACAGGCCTTCACCTTGCCCTCACCATGCAGTGTTTTATTTTGATTTATTTTGACAGCTGCATCATGTTCAGCCTGAGGGTTCGAACCATTTTGGTCTTACAATTTAGTCACAGTTTGTTTATGTTAATAATCGGGTCAGTGCTGCTCAGGTGCCACAAATGAGTAAGAGAAAATGACTGGTGTAAACATGGAGTGGAAGTCGCTGTGAATTGGATACGAGCAAAGAAACCTGATCCTGGTTCCACAAAGCAAGAGTTGTGTTTATTTTGTGCTTGAGTTTTTCTTTTTCTTTTTGTAATTATTTTAAAATGAAACCTTGCAAGTGGTGTCGTTATTGTGCAATATGTTATACCTGGCAATTCAAATGGGAAGCACGCATTTAGATT
>NC_140964.1:6353209-6361209 GCF_056783735.1 Eptatretus burgeri | reverse complement strand
CGTCCCCTCCCAGATCTTGGTCACCTGGTTGTTTCTGCCTTGGCTTGGGTAGGTTCGTGACACATGTGTGAGGGCACATGAGCACATTGCAAGGGTGCAGCGAGCCCTCGATGAAGCGCTGGCGTGTCTCTGACAGGTGGATTCCACCCAGAGGGGTCTTTGGTAGTGTGTTTGCTGGAACGAGCGCCAAGCAGTAAACGCCAACTTGGTGTATTGAATCAATCGCCTGGGAAACGGCACATCACAAGGAACAAGAGAGGAACATGATTGAAATTTTCTTGTCGAGGTGAATTGATGTCGTTCAAGGATGATTATTATAAAAACAAAAATAACGAGAACTGTCACTTTATAACTGCTGGCAGTGATGACCGGGTTCCAAGATATCTGCCTTTGATACAACATGGGATTGATGAGTTACGGACCGAGTAACACGCTGCGTTCAATCTATTTATTATGTACGTAGTTAGCCATTTTTCCTGAATACATAATCGTTATCAATTGAATAGGTGTTTAAATAACCTGAACAAAAAGTAACAAATGTCACCATGGGTCCACAGGGAAAACCGGTAATCCCCCGAGTAATACGAAGCCCTCCGCACATCCCTCTACTATGCGGAATTGATGAGTTATGGACTGAGTAACACGACACGTTCAATCTCTCCATTATGTAAGCAGTTAGCTCTTTTTCCTGAATAAATCGTCGTTATCAACTGAATTGGTGTTTAAATAACCGGAACACAAAGTAATAAACGTGGACACCACGGGTGCAGAGGGTAAACCGGGAATTCTTCTGAATCTAATGAGGGCCCACACATTTCTTGACGATGTGGGATTCACAAGTTATGGACCGAGGAACAGACCACTTTCCATCTATTTATTATGTACACAGTTGACCCTTTTTGATGGGGGCCTCGGAGGTATCAATTGAATTGCTACTCCTGAACCCTCAAACGCATACAGGTGCAGCCAAGTGAGCCATATAAAAAAACTAAAAAACATTCTAAAAGTTCTCAGATTCAAACAATTAAATAACTCTGGCTGCGAGATATTGTGGCTGATCAGGTTGAAATTTAAAACATACATTCCCCATGTCTACTCGATCATAATTGTGAAGTTTGACATTGACTGATGAAGCAGTTGCAGAGAAAATATTTTTTAATATCTTAATTCAATCCAATATGGCTGCCAAATCATGTGGCGGATTGGGTTGAAATTTAAAACATACATTCCCCACGTCTACTAGATCATAATTGTGAAGTTTCACATTGATCAATGTAGCAGTTCCAGAGTAAACATTATTTAATATTTTTCTTCAATCAAATATGGCTGCCAAACCATGTGGCATCAATTATTCATTAACGAACGGGGAATGTGTGTGTGTGTGAAGTTTCCCCTCGATCTGCCCAGCCATTCTGGAGAAGATTTTTGAAGGTTTTATGGTTAATTCAATATGGCCACCAAACCATGTGATCTATCAATTAGTCGTTAACAAACTTGTATCCTTTAGTCTTGGGGAACATGTGTGCAAAGTTTCACCTCAATCTGTTCAGCCGTTTCAGAGAAAACGACTTTTTTCTTTCTTTTTTTTGTTAAACAAGATGGCTGCCGTACCAGGTGACCGATGGCGTCATAATATATTTTTTCTCCAGTAGGTTGTTGCGTAGATGATGCTCAATAAATTTCAAATTTTTTGGACGCAGCATTCTGCTTATCGAATTTTCACTGGGATACCACTTCACCAATGACGTCACGGTTTGCACCACTTACACCCCTTGTGGAATTCTTATCACGAGCCAAGTTTCAATTTTTTTTCCACGGTGGGTCATTCCGTGTCAAATCAACAAATTTTCAGAAAAGTTCCAGGTCGACCATCTCAGATTTTCATGATTTTTTTGTGTGGGTTGTACAAATATTGAACAGAAAAAATGTAAAATATTAGTTCTGTATTCCAAGGAGTTATTGAGATATGACCCCTAGAGCGTGTCAAGGTTGGTTGAAGAAAAATGACCCCCCTAATTACCCTTCAATTTCAGCAACCCATTTCTTGGCATCTGTTTGAGATAAAGCAATGAATTTTTTTTTCCTAATGCAACTTTTATGGTATTTTAAAGAAAAAAATAAAGCCGGATATATTGCAGAAAAAATGAGGCCTGCAGCCACCCTCAAAAATGGTAAAAATCAAAATAGCACAACTGAAACGGGCAACTTTGAACCATGTTCAAGTACCTTTCATTTATTGTCACCCATGTAATTTTTTGTATGAAAAACATACTAAAATGTCTACCAAAATATGAATTACCAGGTGTCTACTGCATTTATTTTTTATTTTAGGCCCTTTCAAAAAGGGAAAAATATGAAATTTCATGATTTTCAGGTCAAAAAAATCACATGTGGCTACCTTCAAAATATACGTGCTTGGTATCAAATGAAAGCTCCTTTCATGCACTATAACTGTACCAAATCTCATTAGTTTTATAGCCATCCTTCATGTCCTACCAACCCCATCAATAAAGCCCCAAAACGAATTTGACTCATTACTGGCAATGTCATTTGTGAGCTGTTAAGTCAATTAATTTCTGTCTCACTTAAATAAAAATTTTCAGGCATTAAATACCAAAATATCAATGCACAAACCAATTCTCACATGTCTATTAAGGTGATTTTTTTCCATTACACATCTCCAACATGGTGAATAATTGACCCATCTGTAAGTACCCAGTAATGCTAATGAGTAAAAATACACTTCCAGAGGAAATGGTTTTGTTTGTTTGCTTTTATATTTAAAAACTTTTAGCATTGAACAATAATGTGTTTCACCTTTGAGCATAAAGAATTAAAGTACTCGAGTCTTTAATCTGAAGCTGACTCAGGATCTATTTTTAGCATAGCCTAGTTCTTGGGATGGCTTATTTTTAAACTTGGGGTGGTGTGCAAAAGTTTCTGAAAGTTGTAATTTGGAAGTACACTAACAAGATGGACCTGGTCTGCAGAAAATTAAAAACTTGTACTGTTGGTTGTATTCTTCAAGAAGAAACAGAATGTCATAAAACACCCTATTGCAGGTAAGGTTTTTATAGTTATTACTAATACAATAAATGCATACAAAGGGCAATTTTCAAATGCATGTCTGATTCTTTCTAAATTATACTGTCTGTATTTTATGAATCAGTAGTTGAGCTTATGTGTGCAATACTTTGATGACATTGGATTCTAAACAAAACTTGCACAATATTATCAGTGCCTGAATTGGCTGAATAACTTCAGTAATATGTGATTGAGTAGTAATCACAGTAATATGTGATAGTAATATGTGATATCACAGTAATATGTGATATCAGTAATAGGTCATTTTAAGGGATCAACTTTGAAGCTTTCAAGTGGAAATTAACAGTTATTTTGATTCATGGCCTGGCCACACTGACATTGCATTGCGTTGCATTTTTTGTAAGGGGTTTTGTACTGTGTGCTATAAATAGATTTAACGCACTGGCGTTGTTTAGCTTTATTGATGGGGTTGGTAGGACATGAAGGATTGCTATAAAACTAATGAGATTTGGTACAGTTATTGTACATGAAAGGAGCTTTCATTTGATACCAAGCACGTATATTTTGAAGGTAGGCCACATGTGATTTTTTTGACCTGAAAATCATGAAATTTCATATTTTTCCCTTTTTGAAAGGGCCTAAAATAAAAAATAAATGCAGTAGACAACTGGTAATTCATATTTTGGTAGACATTTTAGTATATTTTTCACACAAAAAATTACATGGGTGACAATTAATGAAAGGTACTTTAACATGGGTCAAAGTTGCCCGTTTCAGTAGTGCTATTTTGATTTTTTACCATTTTTGAGGGTGGCTGCAGGCCTCATTTTTTCTGCAATGTATCCGGCTTTATTTCTTCTTTATATACCATAAAAGTTGCATGAAGAAAAAAAATTTCATTGCTTTATCTCAAACAGATGCCAAGAAATGAGTTGCTGAAATTGAAGGATAATTAGGGGGTCGTTTTTCTTCAACCAACCTTGACACGCTCTAGGGGTCATATCTCAAAAACTCCTTGGAATACAGAACTAATATTTCACATTTTTTCTTTTAAATATTTGCCCAACCTGCAAAAAAAAAAAAATACAAAAATCCGAGGTGGTCGACCTGGAGGCATTTGTTGATTTGACACGGAATGACCCCGGTGTGATTTTGGAGATCGAGGGATCCAAAGTTTTTCGGTTTTATAAAGATGGCGCCCGTACCATGTGACCTGTGACATCATAATTAGCACTTAAAATTTTTACGAAAAAAGACACATA
Source organism: Eptatretus burgeri (assembly GCF_056783735.1). Lineage (NCBI taxonomy): Eukaryota > Metazoa > Chordata > Myxini > Myxiniformes > Myxinidae > Eptatretus > Eptatretus burgeri. Next base: position 6,356,902 of record NC_140964.1, on the reverse strand, counting down.
CCATGGTGAAAAATTCATGTTAATCAGAGTAATATTTGCCGAGAAAATGAATTTAAAAGCGAGAAAACAAGAAAATTGCCGGCGGAATAGAAATTACAATAATCACAAGAAAAACAAGAGGTTACCCAGCCTGAAAGGCTTGGTACCCTAATGATGAGATGTCGAAGAGGGGTGCGGCAGAACTGTATGAGACTCAGCACCTGCAGAACACGGCTCATCCACTGGAAACTGTCTTCCTCTGAGGCATCTGGCCTCTGCTCAGCCACGACCACGATGCGCTCGTCATGGAGAATGCTCACCGAGAACACAGTGATTCTACACGCGGCGAATACAATGTCCCAGATTCAATCAGGTCAATCCGACGTAGAATTCCCAACCACATTAAACGGTCATCACAAAATGAACAGCCTGGAAGGAACTGAGAATGTAGAAAACGAATGAGCAACTTCCTGCCAGTGGGCCGTCAATCTACCCGTCAAATCCAGTCTTTGTGTTGGAATTAGGACTACCGCACGCATCCTGAAACGACTGCGTTCACCCTCAAAATGGGTCATCGGGCCACAACGTGGTCATAAATGAGGTGCATTTTACGCACCGTGAGCACGTGGTGAACCCACCTGCCTCGATAGACAAACTTCATCGGCTCAACGGCAAGCGCTGTAGCGACGACATCGTCTGCGTTGTGTCGTCGCGTGGCCACCACCATCAGCCCGTCCATTTTTCCGACCACAAAAACAAGGCCACCCTGAAACAGGGGAAAAGGAGAGTGAAGATCGAAATGAGGACCGATTATAGCAGAAGATATTTCAGAGTTAAACAATTAAAGAACATGTTTGTTAATCTCAAGTGGCAGCCAAGATGTAAATTTTTTTGGATGCCAAGAATAATGCTGCGTCTTCCTTACCGGACCAATGAACCCCAGCAAGCCACTTCGTACGAAGGGGAAATCACTGCTAGGACAACCGCTCCCATCCACCGGATACACCTGCGCGCAAAATATTACAAGCAAAGTATAGGCCAAGCAGGTGTCGGGAGATGAGGTCATTTCGACCTTTTTCGATTTAAAACCAAACAGGGATCTAGTTGCAGGTTAACGACTCGATGGCTCACCTCAAAGGTGCTCTTAGTGATGCCTGATAAACCATAATACGAGGTTCCTGTGCAAGGTGAGCTCACGCAAAGCTCACCGACCTCATCGGACTGACAAAGGTGAGGCACACCTTCTGGCTGGACCACGCACACAACAGCTGCAAATACAGAGATTTCGCTTTGTCACGATATTGCGTGCATTACGTACATGGCGGTGGTACACGTGTGTGCCCATCGGAACATCAAATTGCATGGCTGCATCTCAGCTCCTAAATTCACACGTTTGATAATTCATGACACGATTCGTCGACCAGCATTCACAACACATCGCACCTACCTCCAGGAATGACGTTCCCAACATCCTGTACAGTGAGAGCCGAGAGCTTGTCCTCGGAGTCTACGCGGATAACGCCATGGCTGAGAGCATTCATGGACAACACGCCTCTCCCTGCCGGCAAGGGTGCACCATCTTCACAAGGCCTGTCACACAAGGACATGCTTGGACGGAAAACCTTCCTGCAGTCCGTTTAATACATGAACAACACAATCTTAGCAGGAGATACTGACCTGCGAATAGCTAATGTTAGGACCTCAGCAGAGCTTGCACAAGGACAGATCACCTCGGGCTGAAGACCTTTGCTCTGGAACACATTCAGGAAAGCATCGCAGGACGAGATGGACCCTGTAGCGGAACGAAGCCGCAAATCAGATGAGACAAAGATAGTGTTACTTCTTGTAAACAATGACCAACAGCAGAAAAAAACAAACAACCAAAGATTAGATAATGATCCGCAGACAACAGCAGACAAAAAGGTCAAAGTTTGTACGAATACCGCAAGAACATTTGATCTAAAGTAACTCGCAATCTGAGGGTGCCTTCAACGGCAATTCTCATGCAAACAACAGCAGGTCTCGTTTGTGATGCCGACTAGTTCAGGTCCTGCTGTCTGGCCCGTATTAAATATCTCGACATGTAGGCCAAGTCTTTACCCCAGAGCAAAAATTATTGGGAATCAGTGCAGACAAGTTATTACAGATAAGCTGTGTGAAACCCAGCTCCATTGTCACAATCAATACAATCAGATGGTCCTGTGCATCTGGTCATGGAAATTGCAAGATGGGCAAACAATTACCTTCGCCCTTCTTGTGATGACAATAAATACAGAAATCTACTTTGGCCGTGATCGAAACCCCCATTCAGCGGGTCAAAGGTACAGTGCACCTTCTCAGCTGGGTTATTTGGGTCTCCCTATCAGTAGTATGAGGAGCAGCTGTTAGAGTGGATAAACCCACATACATTACTCGAGCAATAAAACCCCCAAAACGTCACAAACCAAATGCTAATTAACGATGACACATTCCCATAAGATTTTGAAAACGTAGACATTGAAATCATTGAAGATATGGTGCATCGATGGGATAGCATGAAGAAGATGAGTGGAAGTTTATGACACACTGGATATTTGTTTTATGCAGATATTCCCAACATCTATAATCGGATATTTGGCCGAACGAATGTCTATCAAAAGACAACACATTTGAGGCAAACAAGGACTGCCAGCATTTGGATGTGGGACAGCCGAATGGAGTGGGGGATTCCATGTGCGATTCCATTAATTATGTTGTTGAGCTGCAGGTTAAATACTTGAACAACACAAACGCATCAATATTCATATTGCAATGCTCAGAATTATCCAAAATCGTTCCCCTCGAAGCAGACTGCCACAAAGAGGTCCCATTCGAGAAGAGTCTTAGCAATGACAGGATTAAGAGCACAACGCTGCACGACGTCGGACCTTCAGTTTTAGGGGTTCTTCCATCACGCCGAGCAATTCACTCACAGGGATTGGCTCCGTCGGCCACGATGAGCATGCGTAGAGATCCGAATCCAATGTCCCTCTGGTCCCGATGAGCCACCAGTGCCCAGTGCATGTCGCGTGACTTCACACAGGCCACCCGCGCTGTCTCAAACACATACGGACGATCCGTAAGCACAAAGGAACTCATCATTGCTTCGATGAGAAAAGTTGAAGATACAGGAAACAAGAATACCACGGCCTCGACTTTTGAGAACCCCACCTATGGAATGAAGTTCAGTGATAAATCGCTAAGGCACCTGGAATCACTTCCCACATCCACTCTGAGGGTTTTTCTTAATGATGTTAAGTTGAAATCAACCACTGAGTTTATATCGAAACCGAACCATATGCCGAGTGTGATGTCACAGATCCCCATTTGCATTTGACATCCAATGCCTGTACCCATAATAGGTTTCCCTCACTAAATATAAAGGATGCACAGTGCCCACCCCCTCCCTTTCATCATCCAAAAGTCAAATCAAAGTTAAAAAAAAATCAAATCGTTGTTAGATCATGCTTATCATATCATCCCCTTTACTTGGAAGAAACAAAATGGTCATAAAGCACAAGATGTACATCTACAGCAAATGGGTTTAACATGAGGTTCTCTGTCAGACAAAAGTAATTAATCGCGGATTGTGATCCAATCAGAGCGAAGCAGGAGAAATCGGGGGACAATCGGCCTTGTCTCTTCATCCATCCATTGGGGCCATCCTCTGTGCAGAGCGTTGGTGCTGCTTAAGCA
>NC_140964.1:6298209-6348209 GCF_056783735.1 Eptatretus burgeri | reverse complement strand
AGGCGTCAGGACGTCATGACATCATCGGTTATTCACTGACGCCATTACGTCCGTCGTCAGAACGTTACTCCTGAGAGGTGTAATTACTAATTCCACTCCTCAAAAATAGCGTCTGCAATGTAAAATCCTCTTCTGCACATGGTGACTACCTCAGAATGTGAATTTGACACAAAAAAGGTAACAAGAAACATTGTACAGTAGATGCCGCTTTATAAATCCACCATGGGACCACGCCGTTTGGATTTATTAAGCGGAGAACCTATTTTCAGCCTCCTACTGGACAGATAAGACAAAAAGCGAATGTCGTCAAACACTGCTTTATGCTACAAAAACATTGATTTATCAAACGGTGACAAGGGGATTGTTCAAAAGAATCTCTCCAAGGTCGCTTGCTTGGGAGGGAAGGTTTTGCGCAAATGTTCCTTTATTGAATCCGTCACGTGGCGGAAATCGGGATGGGTAAAACCTGAGAGCTGCCTCCCCTGTCCACTTTGGCGAGTGCCGTCCGCATCTCTGCCGCTGTTGGCATCGGCTCAGGTTGGTCGTCGCTTTCTTCCCTTGGCTATTGGGATTCGGGGTCAGAGGGATTCGAGCGGCGGCGGGATTCGAAGTCCGTCACCAGTTGCTGTTGTTGTTGGTTTTTTTTTCACTCTGCGGCAGCGCATACTACATCAAGCTTAGGTTGAGACCTCACACGTGCCAAGCAGGTGGATTTATTAAACGGAGGATTTCTCGATGTAAAATTCCGTTCCAACTCATTTTGGTCACAATCAGCGGCTGGATTTTATAACCGTGGATTTATAAAGCGGCGTCTACTGTATCTTTTATCTTCTATCTATCTATCCATCTATCTATCTATCTATCTATCTATCTATCTATCTATCTATCTTTTATATATTAATACTGAAGGACCAATGTTGTGCTCCTCCTGGCGGTCGCGTCATGTTTTTCTCGGTTCTGTGACCCTGGACTGACAGAAACTTTGTACCTGTAAGAGTACATCGCACATCGTGGCAATAGTCAACTTTCAACTCTGAAGCAGAATAAACACTCTTCGTTGAGATGGGGGCGAGTAGTGAAGAGGCGGGGGCGAGGGATGAAGAGACGGGGGCAGGGAGTGAAGAGGCGGGGGGCAAGGTAGGCAAGTTTTTGTGCGGAAGCAAATTGAAAGTGGGAGACGGGGAAATAGGGCGGGGGCTGGGTTGAATTAAGCGGAGTTGAGTGTGAGGGGGTGGACAGGGGGGTGGGGGCCCGGGGGCAAGTGGGGCGGGAATCAAGAGACGGGGGCGGGGAGTGAAGAGGCGGGGCCGGGGTAATTACATTTTGGGGCGGGGGTAATAAAATTGATTGGGCCAGGGGTGGGGGGGAATGGGGCAGGGGCGGGGGATGAGTAGGCGGGGGCAAGCACACCCTGTCCAGTCCATGTCCCTCGAGTGTGTGAGAGCTGGTGAGGGTGGTTGAATGAACAGAATCCGTCTGTGACGGGGTTTCAGCTAGTATTCATGAATGGATCAACTGCATTTTCAGCGCGAACAAGTCAATGACGGTTAAAACGGGGATGATGGATGGGACGTGATACGTACGATATGATAGATGTAGACAGTGCTCTCAGCAAGTGTTTGTGCTTTTTTTTCATATTCATGTGACAAACAAAGAAAAATGATTCAGAAAAGATTTGTTCAAATTTGAAATGGAGAAGGGGTGGAGGGAAGAGGGAGAGGACAGGGAAGAGAAAGGGGATGCGAAAGAAAATGGGGATAGAGAAGGGAAGGGATTGGGGATGGGGATGAGGAAGAGGATGAGGAAGAAGGAAGCAGAAGGATAGGAAGAAAAAAAGAAAACCCATTTTAGCATACCTCAGTGTAAGTGATGTGAGCACACCTCGATGTAAACGATGTAAGCATATAACATAAGCTCTTCAATACAGCCTGGCATCCCATATTGCTCTCCGAACTCTCTACCTATGGCATTCAAGGTCGACTCCACACATGACTTATTGACTTCCTCAACGCTCGTAGCCAATGTGGGGCTCTCAACGGAATCCTTTCATCTCCTCTTCCTATCAAGGCTGAAGTACCCCCAAGGTAGTGCTCTGGGCCCTCCAGTACTAGTTCTTGTCCTAATCAATGACCTCTCTGATTCTCTTGTTTGTCTCTTTGCTGATGGCTCCACCCTCTGCTCAAACATATCTCCTCATGCCTGTTCCACACTGTTTTTTCCTTCCCTCTCCCTCCCCTGTTGTCTCCTGCTCCACCTTGTTGTACGTTTTGTGTGCTCGCTCTCATATGAGCCTCGACAGTGTATATTAAAAAAAAAAAAAAAACATCCCTCATCCTTCAGATAGGTGGGCAGCAGTCTCTTCCCTCTCTTCAGACCTTAAAAAAAATATCACAAGATGGTCAAGCACTTGGAACATGTCTTTCAATCCTGACAAATCGTATACTCTCATCATCTCTCTCCAAAAGAACTGTCTGGCAAACCCTCCGATCTACTTTCTTCATGACCCGCTTAAGGAAGTTCAGTCATTCCAACTCCTGGGTCTCACTTAGCCATGATCTTTTGAGGGCAAACCACATTTCAAAGTTGGCCTCCAAAACCAGCTGCCAACTGTGCATCCTCCGTCATACAAAGTTATTCCTTGGCACTCCTGAATAAGGCCTTCATCAGCAGCTTGATGAAGTACTGCTCTCCCCTCTGGGCTGGCACCCCTGCCTCACACCTTGCTCATATTGACGCCCTGGAAACCAAGACCTTCAAGATGATTGGAATCTCCGGCAATGAACTGGAGTCCATGGGCCTATGACTTCGCCATCGCATACAGGTCGTTGGTGTCTGTCTTTTCCCGTGTCCTTTCTGGTCTTACACCTCCTGCCCGCTCTGTGCTTTGTCGCCCCATGGATTTCTGCAGGGTGCACCATCAACCCCCTTCTGGTGAAACTACCTAAATCCAGGAGCACTGCTCACCTTCCCTCAGTTGTTCCTCTTTTTCCCCCAACTGTGGAAGCAACTTCCACATTCTTTTCAATCTCATTCTTCCCTCCAGGTCTTCAAGACAGCTGATCATCACCATCTCAGCTCGTTCCCAATCCAAAACCATGATCTTCTCGACCCTCGTTAACCCACCCCACCTCAATCCAAAACCACGATCTTTTCGACACCCGTTAAACCACCTCTCCTTCCCCCAAATTTCCAGTTTTATTTTCTTCCTGAGAGTTTGCTGCTGCATCAAATCCTTACCCACATCCCTTGATGTCTGGCTCCATCGTTTTTTGTCCCTCGGCACTGTTGCGTCCGTCCCTCCCTCTTTCTGCTGTTCCTTTTGTTCTGTTGCATCCTGATCCGTTCTGTGTTCTGGCTCTTTTACGAGCTTCAACTTGGTGTGCAAAAAAATTATCAATGTAGGCATACCTCGATGTAAGCAATGCTGTGGTCTGCTTTACGGATGTTGGGACACCACTCCTTGGAAGGCTTGGCAATGTTCCTCGACTCAGCAACAAACCAAGTCAGCTTGGGCCAACCTACACATTAATTGGATAATTAGGATATTTAAAATTGGAAAATAAATCATACGTCGTGATTTACAATACTGCAGTGCTTATCCAATCATCCACTGTATTTATATTTAATTGTTTAACATTCCGGAGTGGAGTTTTATACATTTGCAAAAATATTTCTTGTTCAGAAATGTAGTAGAATGCATGGGGTACGGCCAGACAGTCTTTCAGTGGGAACAAACTGACCTTTGAACTGTGCAATGTCACCAGTGGCCATCTTGGGAAGGCCTTTGTAACAGGCATCGCTCGTGAGTGCCACGGATATGCAGCAGCTTCCAAGCAGGAAGCCAATTTGCTGGCTGCCAGCATCCTGCACAGGGAACAAGGATGAGGAGTCCTTTCTGAGGATTCAACTAAATTCCTTTACGACATAGCTGACCTAGTGTTCAAATAGAATCTCATCAAAACTATTCTTAATCACATAATAGCAGAGGAAGAAGCATGATGTTGCTTGGAAGCTTCTGTATGATAAAACATGGACATGCATTACTTACGTGTTGTCCTTTTAGGTAAGAGAGCAGTAAAACAAGACTATTTTCATGCCTTGTGGTTAGAAACAGTTATGGGATTGGTAAAAAAGGAACAGTAAAATCAAACGGGTACTCAAACCCACAGGTGTGCCTGAAGAAGACCCAAGAAGAACGGCGCTCGACCGAGCGATCTGGACAGGAGAGCCATTGCTGTGGCCGTCACATCATGACGTGCAGGATGAATTCAGGAATAGTAAAAGTCTAAGCTCCATGCACAATGAAAACACCTTCCTCACCCATCTTCAGGTACTTGTATGGAATTACCGGTACCATGGGTTCCACTGATCATGCACTGAATCGTCTGTACACAGAAGACATTACAAGTATATCCACTTGATTGCTGCTCCACGACTACAACCTATTTAATGACCACAATGAAGCCCAATGAGCTGTAGTGTCAGCCAAGGATGAAGTCTTTCACAACCTGGTTGGTCAGGGCTAACATTAGATTGGAGGTGTCAGGGGTAGGGTGGACCACCTCACAACCTGTGTACAAAGACTCATGTTTACATTTCTACATTATTATACGGCTGGGTTTCGTCGACGGTTGGTTCGGATTAGTGGATGGTTCAATGTTCAATCACTTAGGCTGTTCTCTCATATTCCATTTGAGGTACATGTGATACTGTCACGAATTTGGAAGTTTACTGAACTCAACATTCAGGTCCTATAGCTCAGTTACTTCGATAAGTGAATGTGGATAGATAGCTCCCTTTCCCTAGTCTAATCGGTGAATAAATGTTCATGCGCTGTGAAGTTATTTTAACAGTCAGGGTTTTCTTTTATTTCACACCACCAACGATAACACCAACGATAATAACACCAACGATGACAACAACACCAACGATGACAACAACACCAACAAAAACCCTCTGCTCCCGGCATTCTCCGCGCGCTCGCTGAAATGCGGGTGTGTTCAGAATGCATTCATGAACTGAATTCCATTCCCTAATATGGACATGAATCAGCTCATTCCAAGAAATGGAATGCATCGTGTCCCACCCAACGATGAGTGAACGGAATTCCATTCCATAATATGGACATGAATCGGCTCGCTTGGGCACTCCAAGAAATGGGATGCGACAGCCCCCACCGACGGCGAACGAGCCAGGCCGGAAGCGAGCCGCGCCCGAGAGCGATAAAAAGGGAATGGAGAGACAGTGGTTCGGGTTCTTGTTCTTGTTGGTGGTTGTGCGGAGATCACAGAAGGTGGTTGGTGGTTGTTCCGAGAGCACGGAAGGTTGGTTGGTGGTTTATCGGAGAGCATGGAAGGTGGTTGGTGGTTGTTCGGAGAGCACGGAAGGGGGTTGGTGGTTCTTCAGTTGAATCGACTCGAGCGGATTGTGAAGGATCGGTGCCTCGTCTTCACCAGCGCGTGTTCTGGAGCGCGAGAGGATCCGCCAGAGCTCGGGAGGCTGATCGCGGCTCGCCGGTGGCTGGATTCAGCTCGCCCTCACTGGTGCCCGGTTCGAACAGCTCGAAGACCACACGAGGTGGACAGGTCTGAGGCAGGTTCTGGTCTTCAGTTCGCCTCTCCATCCGAGCTGTAGGCCTCAATAAAGACCACTTTGGGTCCTATTATTATGTGTGTGTGTGTGTGTGTGTGTGTGTGTGTGTGTGTGTGTGTGTGTGTGTGTGTGTGTGTGTGTGTGTGTGTGTGTGTGTGTGGCCCAGTCTGCTAAGTAAGGGATTGTTAAGTGCCTTGCTGTACATACGTGCTTATCAATATTCGGATAACTCTGCCCTTACGTACTCCCCTCATTTCCCTATTGTTTAATAAATATCCCCATTTGTGAAATGTATCAGCTCGTTCGTGTTCTTTGCTCCATTGGCTTAGCGTGCTGCATGTTGGAAAATTAGCAAGGCCATTGTGTCGCTGTAAGGGGACCTTTGGACCGACGGATCTTGGTGACAATCTGCTCGGGTCACACTCGGTTCGAGTACGCTAACGGCTCGTTCCGTATGGGTGCCATCGAGGGTGTGGAGACTCGGTAAATCGCCACGTGGATATCTTGGTATTTTCAAAATTGGCAAATAACCCTGTACCACATGTAATGGTATAAATATTGACGCTTCACGGTCCGATAAGGGACCCGTACTCTTCGTTGTTTTCCGAAGAAGTACGATCTAATTTCCGTGTGATCGGCGGAATCAACTCTACGGCTCCATCTAGTGGTCGTGCTCATCGCCAACGCCCGGCCTGCAACAATATGAGGGGCCATCTTTGCCCGGCTTGTATGAGTTCCAGCCGTTGTCTTAACAATGGAGTTTCTTTTTTCCAGAGGAAGAAATGTGGGGTAAAGCAATAACAATTTGGAAATGAGGAGTTTTAGAGCTTTTCGGACATGAAGAGTGTGGCTGTACAAGTACTGTCAAGGTTGTTTACGAGAGTGTGAATTCCATCCATCCATTAGGACCATACTCTGTGCAGAGCGTTGGTGCCACCGAAGCAGTCTCCTTGGCTATTGGGAACAATCCTGGACGGGTCGCCACTCCGACACAGTATACCAGCATGCTGGCACTCATTTTGCCGACCTCGGAAGGATGACAGGCGGAGTTAACCCCACCTAGTGTTAATTCAACAGCTGAGCGGGATTTGAACTCAGGACCCTAGGATCCCAAGCCCACTACCCTAACCATTAAGCCAACACCAGGCATATAGTGTGAATTGAGAGCAACAAAAACATCTTAAAACACACCAATACGTACAAACCTTTCTCGTCAGCGGAACTTCAATGGGCACAGGAACGAGTTCTGCAAGCAGGCACCCGTAGAAGGCCACGATAAATGATGTAGGGTCATTGTTTGGGTAGACCAGCGCGACCTGCCGGAAGCACAGCACATGGTAAGAATGTGCAAGCAGCCGTCACCTCATCTTTTTTGGTCTCTTTGATGGAGCCATATTTATTGGTGTGCTGTGCAACTCGCAGCACATCTCCCTCGACGCCCACAACCTGAAGGGCAAACAAGCTGCCGGAGGCAATTAATCAGAGGCTGACGATGTAGGTGGGTCACCGTCGGAGAGATTGATGTGTGGCGATGTAAGAAAACATACAAGGAGATTTGTCCTCTGATTCTGGTGCTACTTAATGCTGAAGTTTGTGAGGTTGTGCTTGGTCGGGAATAAAAACAATTTAAGTTATTCATTAAAAAGCTCCGAATGAACTTGCGAGTCAAAGGCTGAAGCCTCACACACACACGCCTACAGTCGACTTCGACATGACATGTTGAGTCACGACTGATCATACCGAGGTCAATAAGGTCTCTTTGGAACCTGTTCGACAAAATCATCGTCACACAGACACAATTTTTACCCTACTTGAAGAACATCCATATCCTCACCTTGTCTCCAGGCCTCAGAGGGGCCTCCTGCTTTGATCCTATCTTATTGAGGAGTGTGAAGGCGAGTTTGATACCACGGCTCCACAGCTTTCCTGCACACGTACGCATACACCATGGAAACACAACTAATAATGAATAACATACATAATTACACAATCATGGATACCCCCCCCCCCCCAAACGCTCTTCCATGAGGGGCACCGATTCCTCCCCTCCTCTCTCTCCGCTCTTCCTGTTCATTCATTCCGCTCTCTTGTTTTGCCCAAATGTGACCCCACTGTCGGTTCATTGACATTTCACCCTGTGTCTTCTAACTCTTCCGTGAGCCTCAACCTTAAGGTGCAACAACAAAAAAAAGATTACAAAAAGTTTGAGTGACCTCATGGCCACCCAAGTTTTCAGTTCAATCAGTGGGACAGAGCAAGGCAAGGCCTACTCAGATGAAGCAATATGGAGTGGAACTTTCAACCGGCTTTGTGGAGTTTATCAAATGACAATTTTTCGACATCATCTCTTTCACCTTTTGGACATTATCGACAAAAATTGCCATCATGGATAAAAGACCACAAGGGGTTACGTGCCAAAAATTAAAATCGATTTGGGTTCAACTGTATTACTTCACACGTAGCTGAAACCAACAAGGTCAGCATTTACAAGGGTCAAGGCCAACCCCTCGAGTTGAGGTTGCTCGTTTTTAAATTGTATACATGATCGAGGATCATGGAAGAGCTCGAGAAGAATGGGGGAAAACAAAATGGAAAAGGGAAAACACCAACAGCAGAGTGGAAGTGAGAGTGAGATCAAGGGGGAGGTGAGAAGGACAATAGGGTGAAAAAGTTGCACACAAGCTGATTGAAAGAAAACCAGAAGAGGAAGGGGAAGGTGGGATTGAAACAGCAAAGGAACAAACTAACCAGCAATGAAAAAACAAAAACAGGTGAGGGAAAGGGGAGGGGGACCACAACTTGGAAATGAGTCAATTTGGGGTTGAAGAGATCATGAGTATGGATGGGGATGACCTGAGGTTGTGGTGAACAGCAGACTTGAAGCCCTGGAGGGAAGAATGTGACTGAACAGAATGTGGAAGTTGGTTTCACAAGTGAGAGAAGAGGAACAAATGAGTGAAGGTGAGCAGTGAGCCTGGATTTTGGGAGTTTAACAAGAAGAGGGTTACTGGCACACCATGTGTACCACGCAGAAACTTGGGACACAACCAAGAGAGGGAAGAGAGTGCATGGCAAAAAGGAGGTGGGATAACACAGATAGGCCACCAACCTGCCTGCGATGTGAGAGTAACAGACCAAGACATTCAGCTTCATCATGGGAGATCTTCATGATTTTAAAGGCCTTTGTTTCCACGACATCACGAATGACAAGGTGTGAAGCAGAAGTGACAGCCCAAAGGAAAGAGCAGTACTCCACAAGCTGCGAATGAAGGCCTGTCAAAAGTAGGTTGTCAAAAGATCAGACTGGCCAAGGAAAGATCTTGCATGGCAAATGATGCCCAGTCGGCAGTTAGCATTGGAGGCCATCTTGGAAATATGGTCTGCCCAAGAAAGATCAGGATCATAACCTCTTCAGAAGGTGGCTCTTAAGGTCCACCTTCTGCCAAACATATGTAAGTGTGTCGATTTGGTGAAGAAACAACTGCACATGCCATACACCTGACCATGTGGAATGTTTGGAGATCATTATGCACTCACCGGATGTACCAAGACATTCTCTCTGTGCTGGCATCTCCACAACTACCATGAACAATCACCAAGTATCATTCTTTGAAATGGTTCTTTACTTTATTGCAGTCCAAATGTAAAAATAACCATATGTTTCTATAACCTGCTCATGCTTACAAAGTAAAGGGACAATTACTAAAAATTAATGCCCAGTGTTTTGTGAAGGAAGATCTGATGGTCTTCCACGCAATTTGTTTTTCATTTCAAGTCGTCATTGGTGGTTCCTTGTCACACGTTCTCAGTTTGAAATTTCAGACAAATGTCGGAAATACTCTAAGTGCCTTTCCTCATCCGGTCTACTAATCAAAACCAACCGTCGACGAAGCCCAGTCGTATAATAATAATAATAATAATAATAATAATAATAAGCTATACTTCACCCCATTTACCACAAATTTCCCCATTATTCTCATGACGAAATCACCAAGAAGGATCTACCATAGGCCACTACAGGTAGAAAATGGTCGTGTAGATCCGAATAACAAATCACCGAAGCTCAGCTGTTTCACTCTCGGGACTCGTCGACTCGGAGCTGGCTCTTGGTAAATCAGACCGAAGGACCTTTGTGGTGTTTCAGTTTGCGTTAGATGGAGGATAACCCGAATGACACTCTTTGGGCTTTCAAACATAATCGTTTGATATTCAGCAATGACCATGTGATTTGTTTAGATCAATTCAGGAGATAGTTTTAAAAGGTTTGTGGTTTGTTGTTCCCATCTAACCACTTTGCTCAATATGCTTGGTTCTGGTTTAAATACGACATTGGTTGTTTTATCTATATCTATCAAAACCTCCATCTACCTTTATTGGTGGAGGTAAATATATCAAATCAGAAAAGGATCGTCTTGAAGGTTTCTGGAAAGGGATTTATAAGAACTCAAAAGAACACAATAAGAAGGCAGAATGGATCCAACATTTGGAAAAAAAAGAAGCAACAGCTAAAGGAAATGCCCTCGGCGATAATTGATGAAGAAAAAGACAAAACTTTTTGAAAAAAAAATGCCAAACTTTAAAAGCCCAGGCCCAGATGGAATTCCAAACATCGAGTTTTAAAGCAACTAAATGCCATCCACAATCACTACATTCGAGCATTCAATTAACTTATCCAAGAGGAGGAGATAATCGATGAGTGGCTTAAAGAAGGCAACACCTTCCTCAACACAAAATTTGAAGACACCCAACTCCGTTGCAAGTGTAGAACAATAACATGTCTACCAATAATATACAAATTTCTGACAGGAATCATCACAGAAACGATGCACCACCACCTAACACAGCAGGGCAGCCGAGAGGCAGAACAGAAGGGATGTACGAGAGAATGATACGGAACAATAGACCACCGACTACTAAACAAGACCACACTTGAAAACTGTAAAAACCAGAAAAACCAAACTGTCCACAGCTTGGATAGACTATTAAAAAAAGCTTTTGATCGTGTTCCATATTCATGGATGACAAGATGCATGCAAATGTAAAAGATCAACCCCAAAATAATCAAACTGATTGAGAAGGCATTGGAGCTCTGGAATACCACAATGATATTACAAGCACTCCAAATGAAAGATCGTAATACTAGGAGTGAAGATACGATGCATGATCTTCCAGGGTCACAGGTTTTCGCCCCTCCTGCTTTGCCTGGCTGTGGATACACTTAGCAACCTCATTCATGAACAAGGACATGGATACACCCAAACATTCAATAGCAGAATGCACAAAGAGACAGGGAAGGTGACACATATACTGTACATGGATGATCTAAAACTCCGCACCAAACGATGAAAAATTGAACAACTGAAATTAGTGGAACGGTACTCCGTCGACATTCACATGGATTTTGGTCTGGATAAGTGTGCCAAGTGTACATTCGTACAAGGAAAACCGACAAAAACAGGCAATATAATTTTTTTTTACCTAAATACAACAACACAGTTATGAGAAAATGTAGCATTTTCCAAATACAAAATCTAGCATCTTTATGTAGAAGAGAGCTACCAAGTATGCAAATATGAAGACAGCAAGCCAGAGAAGGTATCCCTAACCTACATAGAAAAAATGAATACAACCCCAACAGCAACAAATACAGCCCCGATGATTATATACAATATATATATATATATATATATATATATATATATATATATATATATATATATATATATATATATATATACATATAACGAAATAAACACTGACAACTGGCAAAACAAGAAAAGAGCAGGCAGGTATAAAAATAAATAAATAAAATAAAGAGTTCAACAGATTGGGGATAGACAAAGGATTACTGGAATGGTTAAGAAGAAGTCAGCTCAACTGGGATGGAGAACAAAACATTATAAATGACCAAGGACACAACTTGAATGGCTGAAATAAAATGGTGTGATTGAGTAAATTGGACAGGTGTAGGGCTCTGCAAGGTAGAAACAAAGCACAAGCCACGTCATTTCAGAATGTAAAAAAACAAAAAACTCAAGTCAGAAAAGTTGAACACATAAACACACAACAAAGTATGTAAATTAATCCACCACAAATACCAAGATGTCAAGAATGAAGTGAAAAGATCTTGGAAGTTGAAGAACACCAAAATTGTACCAGTGACAATTGGAGCAAAAGGAATGATGAAGAATAACCTCATGGAGATCTTAAAAATATCATCCCTGGGAATGTTACTACAAACTACAGTTGAAAGAGCTATTGGGCTCGGTGACGATCGTGAAAAAAAATCCCTCATGAAAAAAAAAAATTGAGAACAAGAAATCTTCACGACTTGGTCGATGAATCGAGATCCCTTACGATAACGGAGGTGAATACCTTGAGACCTGGGAGGTCTCTGTTCCATCTTCTGAAACCCAAATATTGAGATGATGACACACAAACACACACAAACACACACAAACACACACAAACACACACAAACACACACAAACACACACACACACACACACACACACACACACACACACACACACACACACACACACACACACACACACACACACACACACACACACACACACACACACACACAAACACACACCTGCTGCTTTTACTCAGTGGACAACGTAACAGCTGTTTTCACATAAACCAGATGGTACAAATCACATTTCTTCACTCAAGTTAAGAGCTTTTTACAAGAGTCTAGTCAAGCAAGTCTTGCATCTTGTTTATAAACCACAAGGTCTAGCCTTTTGTAAAATTTCAAACTTACATTGTTCAGGAGAGGAAATGAGAGCAATTTATAGTTTCATTTTTTTTTTCTTAACAGTTGTAGAAATGCGATATATCGGCTGCAAAATCCAAAATTACAACTCATGGGATCCAGTATGTTTAAGTTCAAGATCAGGATTTGCCATGAAAATGAATCATTGTAAGAGGACTCAGACTGTCCTGAATCCAAAGCTTCAAACAAAAGGAACATGTCGATCCAAGCCAAGGAAATGTGCTGCCCATCGCAACAAGCATGTGCTGTCCATGGCAGGATTCCACCAAACCATGAGAAAGTATGGATTGCCAAACAAAACTCTGAAAATTGTCTTTGATGGGTTACATCAACATTTCTGGATGATTAACCATTCTCCCTCAGTAGTCATGCATATGTCCAACTTGTACAAGTTGAGCAATGTTTGTCACATTTGCCACCAAGAGAATGGAATGCCATAGATCGTTTAATGAGCAGAGTGAAGCAGTGAAGAATACACGACTTTTGTTGAAATGACGTTATGCTGAATGAGGACGAGCACGCACGTGCTGAGGAAGTGTTTACGCTGACCCAGTTCGGCTCGACAGGTACTTTGAACCTGCCGTTACTATCACGAAATCTAAAATTCAAATCGTCTTTTTTAACATAATTTTCAGCATTTAGACGAATGAGTGGCAATTTCACAATGGTTAACCATAATTGTTGTGTTCCTCAATTCAAATCGGACTCACGACAATGCAGGAAATATGAAAGTCAATGTGTAGCAGGAGGAGCAGCCTGGTTTGGGGATGTGGGAGGGACGGTGGAGGGACAAGGGAGGGAGGGAGGAGTGGAGTCGTCGATGGAGGGAGAGGTTCCTGCCACAACATCTGCTTCTGATTGTGTGCAGGAGTCTGAAGATTGCTGATTAAAGTCGAGTCGAGTCAATAAGAAACCTCAACACGCTGATGGATTTTTCTAACCTCTTGACGACCTCAAGGTTGTTGTCGTTGTTCAACTCCAGATCAAAACTGTCACTGAAAGATCAAACCAAAAGTTAAAACCGTCACTGAAAGTCATGGGAATGAAATGCCGAGCAGTAAAATGGTCTCTGAGTAGCACGAATGAGGAATGAACAAAAGGTGTCAATGCAGCGTCGAAAGACGAAAACCTCACAATTACAGCATTCCACAAAGCTGCAGAAAATGGAAGGTCTTTGGTGTATACAGTATATGTCCGCCATCGAAAGCTTGAATGAATCTGCAGCCATCATATTGGCAGAAGGGGTTTATCCACAGACTTCCGAATCGTCACAAGTACGTGAATGAGGCAGGTATATTCTCATCGCCCCAAGCTCGTTCACATGCAAGCACACGGAGCACCCAAAACCCGCACCACACCACGTCATCAACCTGGGCACAAAACAGATGGAGTATGTGAAAGCATGCATAAGACGCAGCACTTTTCAGTTGGCAAATGATGGCACGGGACCCTTCTTTGCGAACAAACTTGAGTAGCTACACCCCGAAGCATACTCTAATATGTGGATCCCTTGCCTCATCTCCTCCTCCATCAGTATTTCTTGGAAGGATTATGGTTACATTTGCTCGGGTGTTTGGACTCTCCTACCTGAGTTGGCCTCTTTGTGATAAGTGTAGAAGCTCCTCCTTGAGCTTTACAGTTAAAAGAGCCAAAATCTCAGTTGGGAGTGGAAATATACACAGGACACGATGTTGCCATCGCAGCAAGGATCAAATGGGATGTTAGGAACAGATGATTAAAGTACGGAAAAGTCCAATGGAGAACTGGCAATGACACGTCGAGTTCACTCCCTGGCAATCACCTTGTGATGTGTTTAGCTTTCTTAGAACCAACATTTTGT
The DNA here is from genome assembly GCF_056783735.1 of Eptatretus burgeri. NCBI lineage: Eukaryota > Metazoa > Chordata > Myxini > Myxiniformes > Myxinidae > Eptatretus > Eptatretus burgeri. Next base: position 6,333,993 of record NC_140964.1, on the reverse strand, counting down.
TCTTCGGCCATGAACCCTACATGTTCGTATAATCATAATCACATTGTATTACAGCCGTATTGTACAATACCAAGTCAACAGCATCAGACATGACGAGTGAAACAAAAGCACTTGTACTTGTAACACACGAACTTGGGCTAAATAAATGACAAGGATGGGAAAGATGAAATGAAACACGAGTAAAGATAAAACATTGAGGAGAGAAAGGACAACAAAGCAAGTAGAATGAGTAACCATTTCATGTGACAAGCACATTATGACCCAATGTCCATGAGATGAGGTCAAGTACTTTGCAGAGCTGATCTCGAACGTTGCCAAAATGTCTCGGAGTGGTAGAGTGACGTATACGAGAAAAAATGCCCTCATCAAAATGGATGCAAAAACAAGGTGCATTGTGGGTGATATATACGGCACGTCGTACCATAGGTGAGTGTGCAGACAGGTTTGCCAGCGGTGTCCAGGCCTGTCAGGCAGGGCATGCGGCTGGCCGTCGTTCCCCAGCGCTGCAGCGAAGCTTCCAGAGAGAGTGGCCAGTTCCCCACAGCGTTCAGGGGCTCACCACGCACGGGCCGCGTCCGTGATCCCTCAGGCCGGGGTTGGTTTGGATCAGGCTGCTGGACTGCTGAAAAAAAAAAAAAAAAAAAAAAACATGTTACACATATAAAGTTACAGATGGTCCAAAATGGATGGACATTCCCATTTAATACCCCCCCCCCCCCTCAAAGACCTTCACGCCAAGTTATGCATATTTACGCGTCTTGCTCAATCCTCCCGAAAATCAGGACCCAATCCTTTCTGTTACATCACATTCTGTTAAGTGGTAACCAAAAATATACCAAAGTAGCAAAAAAGGACAAAAAAAAGAACAATTATGAGCTGCAGGGGCAAGAAAAGTCGAAGGCATCCAGACCGGGAACCATGACGAGTGCGCATGGATCATCAACGCACCTGCGATTATCCCATTCCATAAGGATTGTGAAATCCGAGACGATCAATATCAACAGATTGTGATTCACAGCAATCAGAAAAGTTTGCTATTTTAAAAGCCCAAGACCTTGCGTTAATGGTAATTATAGTCCAGTCCTCCTGGGTTCTGGACCTATCGGTGTTTAGCATGGAGTAGTGCGACGCTTGGGGAGTGCCTTGGAGAATCAATAAAACACATTCTAATTAATGGAGCAGAAGTGGTCTGATTCTTCATGATCTTCTCATGTACGAGATCCCTGGTAGCTTGAATACGATTTATGTCTCGCACTATCTGCTGGAAGTGACAGCGATTTTCCTGCCAGTTTCAAGTACAATCGTTTTCACACAAACCATACAAACCTTAACAATAGCCAGGGGTTTTGGCTACACTTCGAAAGCAGCGAAACAATCCTAAAGGCCCTCCTTTCCCAAACGGTGCCAAGCACACCATGCCATTGGCATGGACACCAGACTGCCGAGAGCACAGATCATTCTGGAGCCCGCTTAGCGTGCTGTCATCGGGCTGGCAAAGGCAAGGGAAGTAGATAAACGGGATTCTGAGAAACCAGCAGCCTCTGTCTGTACGGGTGATTGAGAAAGCTAAAGTTTCTGGTCCTGCCTCAGGATCTGAAAGACGGTAGTGTGCAAAAGATAAAGTTCTTGTGAGTGACTGTGAGAGGATCTCCTTGGACCTTGAGTGACAGATTGTCTCACCGCCTCAATGTTCTCTTCTGAATGTCCAGTCTTCGTTCTCACCGATTTCTTAACATTGTGAAAAGTGCCTTCTTTCTGGAACTGCTAGACATTGTGAACAACACAGTTCTTGCTGGGTGGGTCTCTCACTTTAAAACATTTGTGATAAATCCGACAAGTCTCGATCATAGACTTCGTCTCAAAGTGCCAATGTACCATTTCAATTTGTTGTTGTGCTGTAGAGGACAAATTGACTGCGGACTAACAAAACTTGGTGGAGACAATTTCCCAACTTCCGAGAATAAAACCTGAAAAATAAATAAGAATGATAATAAATAATGTTCAATAGTAACACAGTCCAAAGAGTGCCAAGACTTCTAAAACACCTTGTCGAATCATTAAAAGACAATACAAAGCATCACAGAATGATGGGAAAAAGTTTCAACATAACATTCGGCTAACAATATCAAATATCTTACACACTACGTGGAAAACATAGAGAACAAGAAAGTATCACAGTTGCCGAAAACATTCAAAACATTGGCACGGCAGGGCATTCACAAACCATGTTGGGATAGTTAGGCATGATTCGACACAGACCGACACGACTTGGTATGTGTATGCACTATGCACGTACAGGGATAGTTAGATACGATTTGACATTTACAAACATGACTTGGCATGTATAGTCATGTATAGGGATGGTTCAGCATGATTCGCCAAAAACAGACATGACTTGGCACGTATAGGCACATGCAGAGATGGATGAACATGATTCAACACAGAAAGACACGACTTGGCACGGAGTGGTACATATAGGGACATATGGGCACATATTGGGATGGGTTGGCACAATTTGATACATACAGGCACGACTTGCCACAGAACGCACGGTTAGACAAAATTTGATACATACAGACACGACTTGCCACAGAACGCACAGTTAGACAAGATTTGACACGTCAAGTTAGTGAAGAAGTTAGGCAAGGCAGGAAGAAGAAACACGACTTAACATGTATAGGCACATACATACACGACTCGGCACATATCAACATGTATCTACACGTACAGACACGACTCGACACATATCAACATGTATCGACACGTACAGACACAACTTGGCACATATCAACACGTATCTACACGTACAGACACGACTCCACACATATCAACATGTATCGACACGTACAGACACGACTCGACACATATCAACATGTATCGACACGTACAGACACAACTTGGCACATATCAACACGTATCTACACGTACAGACACGACTCCACACATATCAACATGTATCGACACGTACAGACACAACTTGGCACATGTCAACACGTATCTACACGTACAGACACGACTCCGCACATCTCAACATGTATCTACACGCACAGATATGACTCGGCACCTATCAACACATATCTTCACATACAGACACGACTCAGCACATATCAACACGTATCTACATGTACAGATACGACTCCGCACATATCAACACGTATCTACACGTACAGACACGACTCGACACATATCAACACGTATCTACACGTACAGACACGACTTGGCACATGTCAACACGTATCTACACGTACAGACATGACTCCACACATATCTACACGTACAGACACGACTCCGCACATCTCAACATGTATCTACACGTACAGACACGACTTGGCACATATCAACACGTACAGACACGACTCCACACATATATCAACATGTATCTACACGTACAGATATGACTCGGCACATATCAACACATATCTTCACATACAGACACAACTCGGCACATATCAACACGTATCTACATGTACAGATACGACTCCGCACATATCAACACGTATCTACACGTACAGATACGACTCCGCACATATCAACATGTATCTACACGTACAGACACGACTTGGCACATATCAACACGTATCTACACGGACAGACACGACTCCACACATATCAACATGTATCTACATGTACAGATACGACTCGGCACATATCAACACATATCTACACATACAGACACGACTCCGCACATATCAACACGTATCTACACGTACAGATACGACTCCGCACATATCAACATGTATCTACACGTACAGATACGACTCGGCACATATCAGCACGTATCTATACGTACAGATACGACTCCACACATATCAACACGTATCTACACATACAGATACGACTCGGCACATATCAACATGTATCTATACGTACAGACATGACTCTGCACATATCAACATGTACTGTATCTAGACGTACAGATACGACTCCACACATATCTACACGTACAGACACGACTCCGCACATATCAACACGTATCTACACGTACAGATACGACTCCGCACATATCAACACGTATCAACACGTACAGACACGACTCCGCACATATCAACACATATCTACACGTACAGACACGACTCCACACATATCAACACGTATCTACACGTACAGACACGACTCCACACATATCTACACGTACAGATACGACTCCACACATATCTACACGTACAGACACGACTCCGCACATATCAACACATATCTACACGTACAGACACGACTCCACACATATCAACACGTATCTACACGTACAGACACGACTCCACACATATCTCCACGTACAGATACGACTCCACACATATCTACACGTACAGACACGACTCCACACATATCAACACGTATCTACACGTACAGATACGACTCCACACATATCTACACGTAGATACGACTCCACACATATCTACACGTACAGACACGACTCCGCACATATCAACACGTATCTACACGTATAGATACGACTCCGCACATATCAACATGTATCTACACGTACAGATACGACTCTGCACATATCAACACGTACAGACACGACTCCACACATATCAACATGTATCTACACGTACAGACACGACTCCACACATATCAACATGTATCTACACGTATCGACACGACTCCGCACATATCAACATGTATCTACACGTACAGATACGACTCAGCACATATCAACACGTATCTACACGTACAGACACGACTCCGCACATACCAACATGTATCTACATGTACAGACACGACTCCACACATATCAACATGTATCTACACGTATCGACACGACTCCGCACATATCAACATGTATCTACACGTACAGATACGACTCGGCACATATCAACACATATCTTCACATACAGACAACTCGGCACATATCAACACGTATCTACATGTACAGATAAGACTCCGTACATATCAACATGTATCTACACGTACAGACACGACTTGGCACATATCAACACGTATCTACACGGACAGACACGACTCCACACATATCAACATGTATCTACATGTACAGATACGACTCGGCACATATCAACACATATCTACACATACAGACACGACTCCGCACATATCAACACGTATCTACACGTACAGATACGACTCCGCACATATCAACATGTATCTACACGTACAGATACGACTCGGCACATATCAACACGTATCTATACGTACAGATACGACTCCACACATATCAACACGTATCTACACATACAGATACGACTCGGCACATATCAACATGTATCTATACGTACAGACACGACTCTGCACATATCAACATGTACTGTATCTAGACGTACAGATAAGACTCCACACATATCTACACGTACAGACACGACTCCGCACATATCAACACGTATCTACACGTACAGATACGACTCCGCACATATCAACACGTACAGACACGACTCCACACATATCAACACGTATCTACACGTACAGACACGACTCCACACATATCTACACGTACAGATACGACTCCACACATATCTACACGTACAGACACGACTCCGCACATATCAACATGTATCTACACGTACAGATACGACTCTGCACATATCAACACGTACAGACACGACTCCACACATATCAACATGTATCTACACGTACAGACACGACTCCACACATATCAACATGTATCTACACGTATCGACACGACTCCGCACATAACATGTATCTACACGTACAGATACGACTCAGCACATATCAACACGTATCTACACGTACAGACACGACTCTGCACATATCAACATGTATCTACATGTACAGACACGACTCCACACATATCAACATGTATCTACACGTATCGACACGACTCCGCACATATCAACATGTATCTACACGTACAGATACGACTCAGCACATATCAACACGTATCTACACGTACAGACACGACTCCGCACATATCAACATGTATCTACATGTACAGACACGACTCCACACATATCAACATCTATCTACACGTATCGACACGACTCCACACATATCAACATGTATCTACATGTACAGATACAACTCGGCACATATCAACACATATCTACACATACAGACACGACTCCGCACATATCAACACGTCTCTACATGTACAGATACGACTCCGCACATTTCAACATGTATCTACACGTACAGATATGACTCGGCACATATCAACACGTATCTATACGTACAGATATGACTCCGCAGATATCAACACGTATCTACACGTACAGACACGACTCCACACATATCAACATGTATCTACACGTACAGACACGACTCCACACATATCAACATATATCTACACGTACAGACACGACTCCACACATATTAACATGTATCTACACGTACAGACACGACTCCACACATGTCAACACGTATCTACACGTACAGACACGACTCCGCACATGTCAACACGTATCTACACGTACATACACGACTCCGCACATATCAACATGTATCTACACGTACAGATACAACTCCGCACATATCAACACGTATCTACACGTACAGACACGACTCCACACATATCAACATGTATCTACACGTACAGATACGACTCCACACATATCAACACGTATCTACACGTACAGACACGACTCCACACATATCAACATGTATCTACACATACAGATACGACTCGGCACATATCAACATGTATCTACACGTAGAGACACGACTCCGCACATCTCAACATGTATCTACACGTACAGATATGACTCCGCACATATCAACACGTATCTACACGTACAGACACGACTCCACACATATCAACATGTATCTACACATTCAGATACGACTCGGCACATATCAACATGTATCTACACGTAGAGACACGACTCCGCACATCTCAACATGTATCTACACGTACAGACACGACTCCGCACATATCAACATGTGTCTACACGCATCAACACATATCTACACGTACAGACACGACTCAGCACGGCACTATTGGAATGCTGGTGTCGGGAGATTCGACCCATCACAATCGGATTCACAGTGAAATTAATGACCTTCAAGGTTGGATAATCTGTCTGCCCTGCCGAGTTTAGCTCACATGTGATGCTCGCCCTCTCACTGTGAATGACCTTATTCCTTTGTCTTGTTACACAAGGTCATTCTGATGGACTATGGCATCCGACTCTTCTTCTTCATCCTCTTCTTCTGTACTTACAACAAACAATCAAAAGGAAAAAGTGACTTAATTTAACAGTGACTGGAATAAAATATCCGCAGGGCTTGATATCACAGGTAAATGTGCTAACAGTGGTATGGGCGAATGTTCGAGTAACCTGGGGGGGGGGGGCGTGTACAGGGAGGAAGGAGGGGATTAATGGGGGTAAAAAAATAAACACAGACAACCCTTGGAGTATAAATCAAAGGGAAAGAAATGATTTCAGAAGGAAGAGTAAAGAGGAAGACAAACCGACCTTCTAAAAGCTCTTCAAAGTCATCGACGAAGAACTCCCGCAAGGGAGGCCGTTTTGGACGTTTTAGGGTGTTCAGAAGTTGTTGGATCTTGGACGATACACGGCTGCTAACTGGCACTCCTTCAGGCACACCAGCAGAGGCAAAAGGTCAAGAGAAACAGGTCACAATGTCCAATAATGTGCACACCGTCCAAACAAATGCCTTGTGGAGTTGAAATGGATGGGTAGAGTTATACCAATACAACTTTAAGTTAACAGGAAGTCGTTCGACTACATATGTAGGGATGGCACGGACCGTCCATTAGGTTCATAAGGTTCACAAGCCATGAAAGAAAATTTCTCCCACCATGAAACTTATAAACCAATGAAGCACCAAGCAGTCATCTGTGGAGGATTTCACATCCATGAACACTCATGAAACTTTTGGACAACATCACTGAACTACAAAATTGACACTCAAAATAACCCCATCGTAAGTCTTATTATTGTGATTCTTTTCAGACAGCCAAACTCAAAATTGGTTTAAGCTAAGGACTTGGTTTCAACACAAATGTACTGTATTTTATAGTGGGAAGGTCCATGACCACTCAAAAGTTTCACAACTTGAAACAATTCCACAAAAGGTAGGCAGAACTGCAGAACTACGCAGAGGAATAGAAAGGAAACGAGGGGTGGGTGGGACCATTACGTACCATTAATTAAATGGGGTTGGAACATTAGTACGTCCATTAATTATGTATTGTTACACTGTGACTTTGTCTAGACTTTCCAATTTGACCTTTCAGACCATTAAACTTTTAGACCTTTTATGGCGGGCGTCGTACTGAAAGTGCTTTGTGCTTGGACACATGAATGTGCAGCAAGTGTAGAAATTTCAGATTTTTTTTTCCGTTTTTTGAGCACAAATTATACACTGCACCAGAGATTAAAAAAACAAAAAACAAAAAAAAATAAAATCAACTCTCTTACGAAAGTTTAATAACCTTCGGAATAACTGCTTGCTACTTATCAAGTGTTCTAATAAACCAGGTATAATTCTACGTGGTACTCAACGTGAGGACTGTGGTGGACTTCCTGTGTATGGCTGGTACGGACACGACCGTACATACTGTTGCACATGTTATTATTAATTAGCAAAAAGATAAAGAGGACTTTTTCAGGCAGAGATATTGTTGATGAAGATTAGGAATAGGACTGGGCCCACACTCTGTCTTGTGGCACTCGAGCCTTGACAGTGAGAGGAGAAGAAAGGATTCTGCTGAGAGCCACACGTTGGCTACGAGAGTGGACGAGGTCAGTGACCCAAGAGTGGAGTTGACCTTGGAAACCACGCGCAGACACTTTGGAGAGTAAGGCAGGATGCCACACTGTATTGAATGCTCAATATATGTCCAGAGAGATGGTCCTGACCTCATGTCTGCTATTGAGGGCCTCCATCCATTGTTAGGAGAGCAGAAGCAGCATGTCCAAGGTTGAGTGATCCGGTCTGAATCCGAACTGATGATCTGAGATCGGGAAGTTTGAGAAAAGGAAAGACCTGATGTCAACTGCGATGTTTGATTCCATGGCCTTGCAGATGACTGGAAGTAAGCTGCTGGATCTGTAGTTAAGGGAATCAGTTTTAGCTCCTTGTTTATGCAGTGACGTGATGTTCGCTGACTTTCAAGAAGATGGAAGATGACCGAGGGTAAATTATAGAGTGAAAAGGGCAGAAAGGGGACGTGGAAGAGCAACAGAGAAGGTTGTTATGACATGTGGACTGATGCCGTTCGGTCCAGTTACCAAATGAGAGTCGAGGGTTGCCAGCAAGGTTCCCCTTCTCAAGTGCAAAAGACAGCAGCCAGGAGCAGTTGTGTGAGACAGGGAAGGGTGAGTACAGAGAGTGAGGGGTTGGGGACACATGATTTGGAAGCCTACACAGAATTGAGGCATTCCGCCTTCTCTATCATGAGCGGATTTAGCTGCAGTGCCATTTGAAGAGAGGGAAGGGATGGAGGGGGAGTATACACCAGAGACAGACTTAACAAGAAACCACCAGGTTTTAGAGAAGGGAGAAAAGAGAAAAGTTGGAAAGTTCATTTTTGAGGTTGGGCAGATGTTGTTTTCTGCCTCTCCTGAGAGTGGACACACACTTATTGCAGACTTTTTGGAACGCAATGAGATTGCCTTCAGTCGAATTTCCCTTCCAGGAAGAGAAGGAAAGTTGTTTCACTTGTTGAGATTGTGGACTGCAATATGTTGGTAAAACTTCTCAATGTTTACATCAACGTTTGAATGGACATCGGTCTGGTGTATCGACTGGTATTAAGACATATTTATGTTATCATTTCAATGAAGTTGGGCATGTTTTTAGTAGTTCTATTAAAATTATAGACTCAGTGAATGTTAATGATTTTGATAATAAAGAGTGAAATGTTGAGCTAGGACACAAATGATTTTTGGGTCAGGACACAATGTGCAATCTATCCTTTGGGCCTGAATGACAGGGTACAAGGTACTGGGTCAGTTTCTCAAGGTAATGTTTTTGGTAACGAGTATTTTGCCAATTCAATCAGGAGAAGACCCAGAGGTCATGGCCTCGTAGTCGGTGTCGTACGGCTCCAAAAATGGAAATTTCATGGATAATTGATCAACTTAAAGATTTTTATGAAGGAAAAGTTATTCATGATTTTTATGTTCTGAGGTCATGCTCCAAACACATCTTAGCTAATATTATCCAGAGTTTATCAGGTTAATACAACATGTGCTCGTTTTTAATCAAAGCTTTTTGTAACAGGGTTCTGATAAAGAAGTCTCTTCCCAAAGTTTATGGGATCCACGAGTTCTTAGTTTGTGATTTTTCCAGCAAACAGGTAGATAGGCTTCAGCTTCATTCTATTTTTAGGGATGCTAGTGCAGAGAGTTTATAACCAGATAAAGTTAGGGAGTGAACCCCATTGAAGGTTTATTTCACTTTCACTAAGATATAGGGACAATCTTTATTCAATTATGGTGAAAAAAAATATTGAAAACTCGAAGAATAGAAATAAATAGTAAAGGACATTTTGGAAACCGACTGTGCATGTTCATCTTCCCCTTTTTTATGATCCTTGTGGACACGTAGTTTCTGGGGATTTGAATATAATTAGTAAGAGTGAAATTAGGGATCTGATGAAAATGGGAGCTAAATTTAGGGAACTAGTAACTCAACCTTGGAGCTACATTAGGTCTTCAATTGTGGATTCTGTGTTTAATTTTGTTAACAGAATGTGCACCAAGTTTAAGTTATCTGTAAACAGTTTTAATACATGGTTTAACAGAGTTGTGGAAGTCCTGGATAATAGGATTAAGTTTTTTAGTCGTCGAGGCTTGCTTTCACCAGATCGGTCTCAAGCAGTGTTGAACAAGCCGAGTGTTCGTATAGACATTTAGGATCTCCATGATAGCTATGCAATCGCTCCAGCGGATAAGGCTGCTTATCGGATAATAATTAAGCGGATAATAAATTTGTTGTGATTTGTAAAAGGTTTATAAGGTAAAAGGTTTTATTAAGAGAGTTAGGCATTGATACCGTTACTTTCACTAGTATAAGAAATAGCACAAATGTTGCTCGTCATAAGTCGCTCCAAGATATTATCTCTGAACATGAGGAAGTTTTAGTTAATAATTTCAGTATTAAATGTAAAGAGGGAAATATTTGAAATTACTCGGCTTTCCTGGACCCCTAAAGGTTCATAAGAACTCGTACAAGTATCGGTTTATAGCAGATGCCAGGCAGTGTTCCACCAAACAGTTATCGGTTATCGTTAACTCAGGCTTACAAGTTGTCGGGGAACAGTTCAGGAAATATTGTTTAGTAATTGAGAAGAATTCTGGTATTAACACTTCCTGGAGCATTAATTCTTCCTGAGAGTTCTTAGATAGAATTAGATGCCTTAATATCAAATCAGTTGAAGTTTTTGATTTTTCAACTTTATAAACAAATTTGGATTTAGTACTCATGAGGGATTCACTCTTCAAAGTGATTGACAAGGTTTTTAACTCTTTTAATAAGTTTTTATGTGTCAGGTTTGATAGAGCATTCTTTTCTGAAAAAGAAATACTCAAGTTTTCATTGTTTTGATAAGCAGAAGTTTAAGGATGATATTAATTTAATTATATTTAATACTGTTGTGGTCCCGGGTCAGGGGCGAAGACCACGAGGGGTGAACTACCTCGGGTTCTCACCACACTCTCCGGAATCGCAGGCCATCGCACACGAATAACTTTGTGACGCGGCGGGTGGCTAATCGACCACGTGACTTATGGTCTTCTGTCTAATAAATAGTTTACCGAAAGGTCACATGATCTAATTACCGGAGAACACACCCTCGGTACGCACTTGCTCAAACCGGATCACCTTACCAGATCAGATGCAGCCGAGCAGAATTGCCAAGCACGTACCAGCTAGGAAACAGATCATTGGGGAATAACATCCCGGCTAAACTAGGGTGCAGGCCATTCTGGACCAATGGAAGAAAACACAAAAATGAACTGGGAACATTTCAACACAACACATTAATTTACAACCAAGCGAGGAAAAGTATGTGGCACATCGAATGGGGTTTATTCTTATGTACAGCAGGGGAAAGCAAGGAATTAGTGGGGTGCGGCAAAAGGCAACTTACAAAAGAAGATACAGACCAGGATTATCCTATCTTTGACAATCTTACTTAATCTAGGACAGGCGCCATTGCGCGCGCGCACGCACACGCATGCACGCACGCACACACACGGAGAGTTAGAGAGCCAAGAGAGAGAGAGAGAGAGAGAGAGAGAGAGAGAGAGAGAGAGAGAGAGAGAGAGAGAGAGAGAGAGAGAGAGAGAGAGAGAGAGAGAGAAAGGTGAGGATCCATCCATCTATCTATTGGGACCATACTCTGTGCAGAGCGTTGGTGCTGCCAAAGCAGTCTACTTGGCAAGTGGACACAATCCTGGATGGGTCACCACTCCGACACAGTATTCCAGCATTCTGGCACTCATTTTGCAGATCTCAGAAGGATGACAGGCAGAGTCAACCACACTTGGTATTAATTCAACAGCTGAGTGGGATTCGAACTCAGGATCCTGGGATCCCAACCCCACCATCTGAACCATCAAGCCAACACCAGGCATAAAGGTGAGGATGAGCACCCTTGAAATACCTGGCGCAGTCAGCTGACCACGCAGCCCAGGATGCTCAGGGAGGGGAAGTTGGAAAGATACTGGTGTCTCCAGTGTAGGAGTGGGGAGATGTGATGAAGGTGATGTGAGGGGTGTGGTATCATGCCAGAAAAAATGGGATTGCGAGTCAGTAACATTCTTCTTTGAGTGTCCACAGAAGATGGGATAGAATGGTGTATAAAGAGAGAGGATAATAGATGCGTGAGAAGGAAGATCCCTACCTCGCCGTGTAAAGGTCTGTATGTGTAGCGTGTACCTCCATGGGACGCTCCACCTGAGCATTCCCACCTCGTGATATGGCGTGTTATCTCCTGCCTGTTTATTCATCGGGGATGGGGCAATGTGCACTCCACACTGGTCCGCCATCCTTGGCCGGTGGTGAGACAGTCTGGCTTTGCGGGGTGGCGGCACTTCGACAGCACGGCAGGGAGTCTCGAAGGATGGCAGTCACACTCGCATCAGGTTCTCGAAGAAGAAGCTCTTCTTATGGCTCCACACTCCCCCTTTTTATAAGCCCTAGGGAAAAAGTGGGGTGAGGACCGGAAAGCGACTTGTGGCCCAAATCCTGCTCTTCTATTGAGCCACAGCGACCCTAGCCACGCCCGCCAGGCTCCGGGACCGGAAACCGGCTCAGATGCCGACCAGCTTCGGCACGGCTCGAAGCTCCTGACATAACATGGGGGCATGCTCCCTGAGCCGGCACCCTGGCGTTGAATGCGCACCGAGCGTAGTCTGTATGTTGGATGGCAGCAGACTTTCTCCACCACACACAGGATCCCTCACGAGCCAAAATGCACACCCAGGACCCAAACCAAACTCCTGGATCGCTTTTCCCGTGACCCCTCCTCGTTGCTTTCGGTCTTGCAATGGTCTGACGGCTGGATGAGGGCTGTAACAATTCTGGACGCTCACCCGGGATTCCCAGTGAGATGCGGTGGAGCTGTTCGCGTCTGTTGTGTGGTCGAGCATCGCGCGGTGCCGAGGACAATTCGATGCTGCACGGTGATCCTCAAAATAGAGTAGTGAATTGTAGCGATGCAGAGGTACGAGGAGATGCAGGAACATTTTTCCCGTGTGCGGGAGATGGTTGTGGTCAAAGTGGTGAGATTTGGTGAGCGAGGTAAGGTGAGGTGCCGGTTGGGATTTGGCACGTAGATGTGAATGAAATAATTGCGCGCAAATTCCTGTGTGCGGGTTGTCTTGTGTGCAACGGGGATGATCCGAGCCATGTGAGGCATCGCGGTGTGCCTATTAAACAATTGTCTATTGAATGGTGTGTGTGCTTGCATGCTTGTAATGTACTATGGCTAAAAGGAAAGGGTTAGAGTCAGAGTCAGAGTCAGAGTATGAATCAAACAGACAATTAATTAGACCCAATTACGAGACCCATACAAAGCACTTTGTCCCGTTAACCCGCTTTGTCCTATTAATGTTCATTTATGCAGAAACTTATGAAGGAGAAAAAATTAGGATAAGCTGATAAATTCTCTCATACACGTCATTATTTATATAGATGATATGTGTGGTTAACGATAATTTTTTGATCGGCTCGTGTACACGATTTTTCCAGATAGCCTGATTGCCAACAGGAGTGGTAATGATTGTACAGTTGCTGCGTGTTGGGATGTGTTGGTTAGAGTTAGACAGAATGGTTTTAGTACAAGTGTAGACCATAAAGTTGATGATTCGTTTTCCTGTAGTCTTGTCCACCTTTTCAGGTGGCAATGTGCCAATCAAAATGGGTTTGTGTATGATCAAAATGTGCAAAAAAAACCTCAAAATGTGTGGACTGTGCTTCCCTGCTGATGGACCTCTGGTAGCTTGCACATGGTGCTGCATTTGAGCCTGGGGAGTAACTACTGAAATCGAATGATATGGGTTCTTCCCGACATCTTTGTTCTTTCACTATTCTTTCGAAAAAAAAAAAAATCCACAATTATTTCTTCATTCTAATTCTTGCTTTTTCTTCTCTTTCATCACCTATCTGTTGAAGGAGAAGTGAATTCTGGCAGACACTTTTCTGCAAGGCTCACTTGGCTGCACCTGGATGGGTTTGAGAGTTGTGGGGTAGCGGTTGAAACCCGAATCCTATCCTGGTGACTTGAACTTTGTTCTTTACTTCTTTGGGTTCCTTCTTGATCTTCCGTTTCATTACAATGTCTTCTCATCTCAGCGAATTAGATTTGCAAGAATTTGTTCAGTAAAGGATGATTTTGTGGAACGTGTTGAGAAGGTTTTTTTTTCCATCATGTGAAACAGAGGATATTTGGCTGATTGATCAGGTCTCGTGAGAATGTCTGGAGGACTCCATCGTCACCTTTTATTTAAGTTTGGTTGGTTTTCGTGTAAACAAGTTCTTTTTGCATTGCATTGACATTGAATTTATAATTGCAGTGAGGTAAGTTCTTTAGATAACATCTTTAATTAAATGTATATATTTATTTATTAATAAAATACATTATAAATATGGTAAGCATGAAAATAATTTGTTGGTGGTTGCTAGGTTATGCAGTGTAGCATATTAAAATCGTTTGTTAATGACAGTTTGAATATTTGAATGACGGTTTGAGTCTATGTTTAGGTGGACGTGCTGTGTAATGGACATGTCTGCGAGGTAAAGTGTTTATTGCATAATATATCATATAAAGTGATGTATGGGATTAAAGTTATTCAAATGTAGTAACACTATAAATGGAAGTAATAATTAAATAAGTTTAAATAAGGACATTGCATCGCTGTGTTGACTGACTGTGTCTGGATACAACTTTGAGGTTGTGAGTCCATTGATGCTGAGTAATCTACTGATGTGGATCTGCGACCGGGGTTGTGGATCCGCCGTTTCGAGAGGTTCAGGGATGAAAGGATCGAAACCTCGATGATAAACGGTGCCAAGCTGATAAATCCGGGCATTTGGGAAATCAGTAAATTGCTTATAAGTTAAAGTTATAATTTTCAATAAAATAACTTTGTAAGTACTTACCAGTACATAATATATCTGTGTTTGCATGTTTATATAAGTGTGTGTGTGTTTGTGTTTGTGTTTGTGTTTGTGTGTGTGTGTGTGTGTGTGTGTGTGTGTGTGTGTGTGTGTGTGTGTGTGTGTGTGTGTGTGTGTTGTGCGTGTGGGTGCGTATTGTTATGTCTGGCTTCTTTCTTGGGCCGCTGGTGCAGTAATTGGTCATTATTTTGATCACAACAGGATTTTGTGTACCATGGGTGGGAGGAAGTGTACGATAACTGAAGTCGAGATGGGATGAATTTGTGTACAAGAGAGAACAGGTTTGTGCAAGGATTCCCAGGGTAAGTTAATATCAGGGGTGGGAGATATGAGAAACCAGTCCTGAAATGAAATGGTCGTGATGAGGCAGCTCTCTGAGAATAGACAAAGAGATGAAGTTTTCCAATGGTGTAATCATGGGGACGACACAAAAGGATGCGCACCTGATCCCAGTTAGTATTTTTGGAATCACTCACTCTCAGACAGTTGAATCTCATCCCTCACAAAGAATCAGAGCAGTCTAATTTAATGGAAACAACTGCAAACAACAGAAATTAATTTCAGACTGGCTTGCTTCTGGACAGATGTGTTAACTGTTCACAACATCACACTCTCTGTAAAAAAAAAATCCAAACTCACCATCACCAGTCTCCATGAGTTGACTGTTTCCCAACTGCTTTGGCAGGCTGCGAACGGCTGGCAAGCGTGACCGCTCCAAACAGCAACTCCGCTCAGAAATCCGCGTTGCCACATCCGGGGGACTTGAGGCGACATCTGCCAGTGGAAGCGTTACATTACACCTGCCCATGGTGGGAGCGTTACATTGTTCCTGCTCGTGATGGGAGCATTATATAGTATGAGCTCGTGGTGGGAGAGTTGCATTGTACATGATTGAGTTGGGAGAGTTACATTGTACCTGCTCGTGATGGGAGCATTATATAGTATGAGCTCGTGGTGGGAGAGTAACATTATACCTGCTCGTGGTGGGAGAGTTACATTGTACCTGCTCGTGATGGGAGCGTTATATAGTACAAGCTCGCGGTGGGAGAGTTGCATTGTACATGATTGAGTTGGGAGAGTTACATTGTTTCTGCTCATGGTGGGAGAGTTGCATTGTACATGCTTGAGGTGGGAGAGTTACATTATACCTGCTCGTGGTGGGAGTGATATATTGTACCTGCTCGTGATGGGAGCGTTATATAGTACGAGCTCGTGGTGGGAGAGTTGCATTGTACATGATTGAGGTGGGAGAGTTACATTGTACGTGCTCGTGGTCGGTGCCTGAAATTTTACCTGCTCATGGTAGGAAAGTTACATTATCCATGCACGTGGTGGAAGAGTTACAAGGTACCTGCTCAAGATGTGAGAGTTGCAATGTACCAGCTCGTGTTCGGAGTGTTATACTGTTCCAGCTCGTGGTAGGAGTGTTACACTGTACCAGCTCGTAGTGGGAGCGTTATACTGTACCAGCTCGTGGTGAGAGTCTTACATTGTACCAGCTGGTGGTGGGAGCATTTTATCATATCTACTGGTGATGGGAGCGTTTTATCGTACCAGCTCGTGGTGGGTGAGTTGCATTGTACGTGCTCGTGGTCGGAGCCTGATATTGTACCTACTCGTGGTGGGAAAGTTACATAATACATGCACGTGGTGGAAGAGTTACAAGGTACCTGCTCAAGATGGGAGTGTTACATTGTACACGCTCATGGTGGGAGCATCACATGGTACATGATCAAGATGTGAGCGTGTATCTGGTCAAGGTGCCCGTGGGTGTGATGACAATCGTGATTAAAAACATGACCCTTGGATCCATACAAACATTTACGGAGCCAAATGACTCATTCACAGATCAATAGCTTTGACAGCAGTCGGATTAAATAAAATAAACAGCCCCGTGATAATGAACTGATGGAAGTGATATCACTCAAGTCAATCATGTGCACATTTGCACACAATTACTCAGAACATTCATTGGGAATTTGAATGAAAGAACATTTGATGGCAAACATGAAAATACCATTTTAAATGAAAGAAAACTTATCCTCCAAGTCATTGCATAACCCCACAGATTGTCGATACCTTGACAGATGATTTTTGGGGAACTCATGTGCTGTCCTGTTCCACCTGCACAACCAACGCAGGAACGGGACATGTCATTTAACTTTGTCTTCACTCGCATTTTTAAAAAAGGTTCAGAACAGGTGCACAGCATGACTGTTGATCTCTCAATTACTAATTACTATTTAGAATCTGTGAATATGGATCTTTGACCAGATTTTTGCCAACACAATGCCAAGGAGCAGTAACACACCGATAATATAATAATACATAAAAGGGAAAGATGCTTTAATTAATAAAATAAAATCCTATAAATGAATATTTAACCGTCGCAAAAAAGGAAAGAAATCTTCAATCGTTGCCTCGGGTTCATCATTTTCCAACACGACAGAGAGATATCATCAAATGAACGGATTTTAGAACAAAATCAAATGGAGGTTTCAAGCTTACGTTTCAATTTCAATGAAAGAGTGATTTAAAGATTTAAAAAAAAAAATAGAAAAATATCCATAAGTTTAGCGCAACTGAAATAGAACGCAGCATCAATCAGGATGGTAAATATAGCCACACCGGCAGGCTCTTTTTCACCCTCTCACATGCCACGCTATCTCATTCTATATATAAATTTATTACATGGCTCTTGGAATATATATATATATATATATATATATATATATATATATATATATATATATATATATATATATATATATATATATACACATACATACATACATACATACATATATATAGCAATCAGAAATTGCAGACCCTTGCCAGGACTTGTTCTTTGTGGTGTCTGTAGTTTTGCATTGTGTATTTTTTGTGGTGTGTTACATCTGCACTAATAAATGTCAGTGTGTGTGTGTGTGTGTGTGTGTGTGTGTGTGTGTGTGTGTGTGTGTGTGTGTGTGTGTGTGTGTGTGTGTGTCAGTGTGTCTCCTCCATAACACCAAGACCATGAAACCAAGCAGCTTGTAACGTTGCACATATACTAAAGGAACTCCAAGGATGTGCAAGAGTGGAAATTGGATGTTTGGGTTAATTAAAACACCCTTTTTGAAGATAATTAACGGCCTTATTTAATTATATCCTTCATCAGGCGATCCTCGGTCACCTCTCTCCATGGGATATTAAGGCGCTTCCTGGGTAACCTTGCTGGGGTCTGAAGCCGCCATGTTTTTTGGCCTGCTTAACCTCACCATGACTTGGAACAGGCCGCAATGATTTCTTAACGATAAAGTTTATTTTTCACTTTCCTCACTCATATTGAATGCCTGTTCGTCATAGCCACGAATCGCTGTGTACATCGTTTTTGTAAGTACTAGAAGTTTTCTAATTAGGAGGTTGGAGTGATTTCATGCATTATACGAGATGATTTTCCACGATCTACTCTCACAGACTAATTAAAGTACATCATCGAAAAATTATTTTGGTTTCGAGGATCGGATATCGTCCGAACTAAATAAGTATTGAAATCTGTTGTGAAATCTGTTAATTTAAAGAAATAATGAGTCTTATAACGAAGCCGATATACCTATTAAGCAAGCAAGGCTATGTTCCCTCCTTCTCCATACATACACAAGAAAATGTGACATTTCCAAACCATTAAACTTATCTTTTTCTGCTGTTTTGGAGAATTGTATTGAGTGAAGAAAAGATTGAGGAACGTAACAAAATTAACCAGCTTCATAGAGCTGTATGGTTTAATGCATTCACTGCTTGACCTCCCACCCTGTCCCCCAGAGGGACTTCCTATCCATAGCATCTGCCAGATATGTGTGTATATTTTCGGAGGTTCTGTGAGGTGTTCTACAGGAAAGCGAAGCAAATCTGGTAAAAAACGGATGTTTCAAAATAAAGTTATAACATTTGAACATTTGTGTGACATTTCCTATTGATATGTCCAGCTGTTCTGGAGAAGATTTGTTCCGGTTAGAAGATGCACCTGTGACATCACAAAAAGACAATTATTCCCCATGAAGAGTACTTGCTATGTGCAAAGTTTCAATTTTCTCCTTGGTGGGGTTTCAGAGATAAGGAGTTCCAATTTTTTTCCTTATTTCCAATATGGCTGCCACACCACGTGACCTATGACGTCATAATTATCATTAAAACATTCTACATGCATGAGTAGTTGCTCCTGTGGTGATTTTTTCTTCTCAATCTGACAAGTGGTTGCGGAGAAAATCTTGTGTTCTGTGCGGACAAACGAACAAACAAACAAACAGACGGATCGACAAATGGACCCAAAAGCAACACCCTCTCATCTGGCAAGGGTAATTAAGGTTTAAAATGGGTTAAAGGCATATAAATAAATTAATGCTGGGTGTTATCACCCACTGTTGTAACAGTGGTAATAATAATAATATATTATTATTATTCTATTGAGGAGTCTATTACATCACCCTAACATGTTACATTAGTTATTCGTGCCTGTTGTATGTGTCAATTGCGACATTCTAAAAAACAGTAATTTTCTCGTTTGGAAAGATGTTCAATTCTGTTTGACTGCCACACAGGCAGACAAAGAAAGAATATTGTCTCATTCCTCCCTGTGCATTCGCGATCAGGACAAATTAAAATCCAAACTACGGTAAAACGAAACACTTGTCTTCCTTGTATTCTGATTTGTGTTCAAGATATAACATTCAATATGAATTCCTTGATCATAAACTGATAAGATGGACAGATGGTCCGTACACACATTTCAACATTTTTACGGTTTCAATACCAGTTATTTGTGTTGTCCATCAAGTGAACAAATTGTGCTGTCGAAGCCATTCATGGAGTTAGACAGCACTTCTGGAATATGGACAGAAATTTCATTACTCTGTTCCAGAAGTTCCAAAAAATAGATATATAATCACAGACAATAAAATGCAACCAATGAAGATACCGCACTGATGTTTACCTCCTTTATTATGAAGGTGTTATGGCAAGGTAGGTTTGTGCTGAGTGTTGTTTGGATTGGTTCAAATATGAAAGCTCAGCAGGCCAAAACTCTTGTCTGGATTGGTATAAATACAAATAGTTACCTCCATAATAGACCTAAATAGGGAAAATGAACAAAGGGTTTGTGTGTATCAGATCAAAGTACCACCTTGCCA
This sequence comes from Eptatretus burgeri, assembly GCF_056783735.1. Classification (NCBI taxonomy): domain Eukaryota; kingdom Metazoa; phylum Chordata; class Myxini; order Myxiniformes; family Myxinidae; genus Eptatretus; species Eptatretus burgeri. The sequence goes on along the minus strand of NC_140964.1, from coordinate 6,313,261 downwards.
AATATGGGGCGTGACGGTATGGGACCAAGGTACCTGCATGACAAATTTGAAGAGAAATGGCTCAGAAATGAAGGTATGATGTGCGATTATAATTATTTTGGAAGGAAATAAAGGAGAAAAAATAATCTCCTCTCCCTGTAGGGGTGGACACAGAATAAACTCATCAGCACAAATCAGAAAAAGCAAGGCCGCTGCCAACAGTTGCCACCGAGACACCCACCAAGTTGCATGCCGGCGACACCATCGCCGATCGGCTGGGGAGGTGGCCGTCCACGACCGGCGCTACAGGATGACGCACCAGAGGCCGATGTGGCTGAGGCAGAGGTGGAATGAGAGCATGACGACGCCGAGTTAGAGTTTGAGTTAGATGACGAAGTGGAAGAGTGCGGCATGACTGGCCCTCCAACCCAAGGTTCGGTCATCAGACTGCCCTGATTTGGGGATGGAGTCACGCGACACCTCGAGCAAGAACGGCTTCGACAATCACCACTGCTGCCGTGGCGTGGAGAAAGCTCGTTGACCACATCACCACCACCACTCTCAACACCACCTTCCTCGTCCGTAGAGGAGTCTAAGTTATAGAGAAATAAATGAAGAATTATATCGACAGAGAAACAAGCACATCGATCAAATGAGTATTAAACAGATCGATGTAAGGGGTTCATAATTAAGAGGTCTGGTGTACTCCTCCACCCCCTTGGGAAAATTGTGCTTCATTTATGAACACAATAACGATAATACAATACAATTTAGGTCGATAAGGTGGCAGTGCACTGCCACGTATGCTGTGAGCCAAAGACCGTCATCGCACCAAACTCACAGAGGACAAACAAAGCGACCCTTCAATTTGGTGCACTGGATATTCAGTGAACGATGACAGGAGAGTCCGAAATAACACTCTACCAGAAAATAACTTGCTTACCAATGGGGCTTGGACGTGACACCGCTCATAAAAGTTTGTAATTGCAATTCAAGCATTGAACAAAAATTTCCACCCAAAGTGAAAAAATTCCTGGATCATCCTTTTGGTCCACAAGATAGCATCAACCAATGATTTTAATCATTCACTGAGGCTTATGTTAATTTTAATAACTAATAAAATTATCGAAATTACTTTGCGTGACCATCCATTCTCGACGTGCTCACAAGGCATCCATACCTGACATGCACCTCCACCCCAAAGTGCATCCCCCACAAACCTCACACACCTCATCCACACACCCTCACAGGATTGCTACCTGATACCACACAAATATATCATGTTCCTGCAACGTTTTAAACCAAATAATAGAAACATGTAGCGATGGTGCAAAAATGTTGCGTCATGTGTACATGGGGAAGGAGTTGGGGAATGCGGAAGGAGGGGTTTAGGGAAAGGATGGTGTTGGGTGTTGGTAGATGATGAGGGAAAGAGCGAGATGGGGACAAGAAAGGGAGGGAGGGAGTTGCGGGGACAGGGAGAGCAGGTCTTTGGGGAGACCTTTACTGTGAGATGGTGGCGCGCAGGGGAAGGGGAGATTGTTTTGTTGTTCCCTTTACCCGACCCTGGGGACCACCAACACATATGCAGAATTTGGTAGAGATTGGACCAGCCCTGTTATTTTCTGTAATTTTCAGACAGACACACAGACACACACATACACAAATATACAAACACATACTCGTAATCCTCACAGCATACCTTTCTCCAAGGAACAAAATCAAAGCCATAAATCAACTCGCAATACCAGTATTCCAACACAGCTGCAGATGAATAAATTGGCCACAAATCAGAAATCAATAAACTGGACATCGAAACAAGGAAACTCCTCACCATCCACAAAATGTTTTACCAAAATCAATCTATTACAAGAAGGTACCCACCGATACGAGGAGGAGGTAGCGGCCTGATGGAACTCAACCGAGTGCACAGAATGACAACTGGAGGATTGGCTGAGTATGTAAAAAGTGCAACAGACTACCCAATCCAATTTGCATGCAAACATGAAGACAACAAATCAGAGAAGGTATCCCAAACCCACCAAGCCAAAATTCTCCAAACACACGTGTGAATGGAAGACGTCACCCATGAAACTAAAACAGCAACAAGTTGGACAGATTGGGCATAGACAAAGAAGACTCATTGGACAATTGGCACATCTGCAAACGTCTCAATATCCCAGTTCCAGAAATCTCATGGAAACATGGAAGTAATGCTCACGTACGACCTCATGATCCCGTTGAGCGTAAACAAAGAAAACAAAGCATTGCGACCAGACATAATACTGAGGTACAAAAAAGAAAAGAAGCATTTGGGACTTGAGGTGTCAGTACCCATTGATGTCGGCCTAAATAATGCAGAAATCAAAGAAATGACCAAATACCAACACCTCAAAAATGAAGAGCGCCAAAATTGTACCAGTAGTAAATGGAGCATCTGGAGTGATGAAGAACCTGACAGACGTCTTAAAAACCATCCCTGGGAATATTACTACAAACAAACTGCAGTGTGAAGCTGTCCGGGGTTCAGTGACGATCCTCAAAAGAGCCCTCGGAACAAAACTTTGAGAACAGAAAACTTCACAACTTGGTCCATGATTCATGATCCCTTACTGAAATTGAGGTGGATACTTCGAGACCTGGGAGGAGTCCATTCCACCTTCTGAAATCCACAGATGGAGATAACAATCAATGACATACATACGTATACATACATACATATGTAGTAACCTACAAAAGTATTCATCCTCCCCTCCCCCCCCCCCAAAGTTTTCACATTTTGATGCTATCTGAGCTTATTTCATGATGCTTTCAAATCAAACTTAATATATCGAGTCGTCATAAACTACTCCAAAGTGATAAAGCAAAAAAAAGTAGTTAAAACGTGAATAAGTTTGATTAACAGAGAAAAATCAGACGATTCTCAGATGCATACGTATTCAAATCCTTTCCCTAATTAACCCAAAATCACTGCAGGAGCAAAATATTTGTTTGAAAGGTTACAAAATAAGTTTAATAGGTTTCACCTGGATGTAATCAGTGGTTAAACTGAAAAAAAATTAATCTCACCCACTTATCTAAGGAGTTTTAAGGTGCAACTCACTTGGTCAATCAACAAGGAAAAATTTAAGGAGACATAAAGTGGTGGAGAAGCACCGTTCAGGAGAGGGTTATAAGAAGATTTCAGTCACTCATTTATATCCCATTGTGAACGGTGAAATCAATCATTAAGTAGTGGAAGATACAACATAGCACCCAGACTCTACCCAAATCAAGTTGCCCATCCAAACTCAGCAGCCGGGCAAGCAGGAAGTCTCTGTAAATCCAACAATGACTTTGAAAGATCTGCAACGTTCTATGTCCGAGATCGGGGTCAGTGTTCCTCAATCAATAATATCCCATTCCTTTCACAAAGCTGGACTCTATGGACAGGTGGCAATAAAGAAGCCATTACTGAAAAAGACACATCTAAAAGCTCATAAGGAGTTTGTGAAAAAGCATCTTAATGATACTGAAGGCATGTGGAGAAAGGTTTTGTGGTCAAGCGAGAAAAAAATTTGAACTTTTTTATCTAAATTCAAAGCGTTACATTTGTCACAAGCCTAACACTGTACCTCACTCAGTTAACACCATTCCTACAGTCAAGCATGGTGGAGGCAGCATCCTGTTATGGGACTGCTTATTATTAGCTGGGACAGGCAAGCTTGTTAGGATATAAAGGACAATGGACGGTGCAAAGTACAGAAGAATCCTAGATGTAAACGTGCTTGAGTCAGCCATGAATCTGAAACTGGGTCGGAGATTCATGTTAGAGCAGGACAATGATCTGAAGTACAAAGCTCAAGCCACACTGGAGTGGCTGTAAAAGAAGAAAATAAATGTTCTTGAGCAGCCAAATCAAAGTCCTGACTTCAACGCAATTCAACATTTATGGCGAGACTTGAAGATTGCAGTCCATCGGCGATCCCCATCAAAGTTGGCAGAACTTGAGCAATTTTCACATGAAGAATGGGGAAAGATTTCACCATCTCACTGTGATAAGCTGGAAGAGAGCTACTCAAAAAGACTCGGAGCAGTTAATGCTGTAAAAGGTTCCTCCACCAAGTACTGACTGAAGGGACTGAATACTTTTACAACCAGTGAATTATGATTTGTAAATGTTTTTTTACAGGTATTCGTCATGAGTAACCTGCTTCAACTATCATAGTGTTTAGTTTGATCTCTTCAGTTATGAATAAAAAAGTCCATTTGGAATTTATTTTTATACATAATTAATCTAAATGTGGCATTATTGGTTGGGGGGGGGGGGGGTGAATAGTTTTGCAGGCCACTGTACAAATAATTGCCTTATACAATTCCAGCAAAAGTACCGGTCTCCAGTGATCGGGAAAGTTTAAGTTAATCTATCAATATAAATTATTTCACAGACTTTTAAAAGGTTAATTGTGTTTCACTCTTCGTTTCACTCAGAGACAAAGCTCTGAGCTACTTACATCATCAACTGTGAAATTGTGGTGCAACATCAGGTGGCAGAGACGAGATTTGTGTAAAAAGGGGAAATATAGCGATTTAAAATTGAGTTACTCTGTGAAGATCTGTATTTAATGTACTTTCATCCAGATGTTCATGTTGATTTTTAAGATAACTGGGAGGGACAATTAAAAAGTGAATGTTGAGTTTTGCCCTGTGGGCTCAGCTTTTCAAACGCAGCGCAAGAAGTGGCCGCCGTAAACGGGAGACAGACAAACGCACGGACAGACACTACGCTTCGCAATATAAACAAGATAGTAGGAAAACCTTGAAAGCCAAATTATAAATGGGTGTCTGCCTCGATTTATGATACCATCACATCTTAAACCTCGAAGAAAGCTTTGGTCTAACAATGGGAATGTGATGGTAGTTTGTCGCAACCTTTTCTTACTTATTGTTTCTTTTTAAAGTGCTTTGGGTTTTGTTACCTCCATTACCGAAGGCTTTCACCCCTGTCCATTTGTTTGTCTGTCTGTGAGCAGGATATCTCAAAAAGTTACTGACGGATACGGATGAAATTTTCTGCACAGGTTGCATGTGTGGCAAGGATGAAATGATTAGATTTTGGTGAAGAACCAGATCTGGATCCAAGAATATTTTACTTTTTTTTTTTAAGTGATTCTTCACCATTGAAAGATAAGGCCAAAAAGGACATAGTACGGTATATTGAAAAGGTGTGGATGGATTCGGATGAAACTCGGTGGAAAAATTGGGGAAGTAACGTGAAAAAGCCGATTAGATTTTGGTTAAGGTCTGGATGCAGATCTGGCCTGTCGGTGGGATACAAAATGTAAATTGTTTAGCCTGGTGGAGGTATGCACTCCACAACGTGCCATTGCACAGGGTGCCCCAGAGAAAACCAGGAAATTTGAAATTTTGAGATTTATTTTGCCATATTTTACCATATCAATAAACTAACAGAAAATTTTCTAAACGTTTATTTTATTTCAGAATGCAGCAGTTGTAGTGGGGCAGCATAGCTAACCTAATGTGCATTTAGTGATAAAAGCACCAAATTTGGCACACTTGTAGAAAAACATATTACGAAGCGATTTGGATATTTGGCCACCACAGATTTCGCCTCTGAGGGCCGTGGCAGCCATTTTACAAAATGGCGGCAAGGTGACATTAAAATGGCTACCAGAGGATTTAAAATGGCTAGGGCTTCTACATTTGTGGAACGATTTCATCGTTTATGGGGTCTATGGATGCGCCTCACCGAGTACTACAAACGTATGGGAGCAGATTTTCAAAAATTGTGAAGGGGGTGGGGGGGAAAACCCTTTTTGGGGAAATAATTAAAAATTTTTATAATATGCTTGTATAGTCATAACATGGACTCTAATATATTTATTTGTCATTGCAGGTTGGTGATGGTGGTTGTCGCTTAATAGCAGCCATGTCCAAGAGCTTCAAGTTGGTCAACCCAGAGCGACCTGTCTCAACGTCATCACATCCACCAACAACGAACTGGAACCTGTGTATCATCTGTCAAGACGACACGAAAGAGACACTGACTCGTCCCTCACAGTCCAAGCGAACAGATGTCGGGAGCGGCTACAGTTCCCTGGCCGAAAATCTCATCAGATTCAATGAACTAAAGGAGCTTCCACGTACGCTTCAGTTACGCCGGCTTGATGAAGGTCACGGAATTGAAGCAGCTATGGTTGCGAACAGTGCTGGTTATCACGAAACCTGTCAACTGAAATATAACAGGACAAAAGTACAGAGAGCCGAAAAGCGAATGCGTGTAACTGCTGATGACAGCCATAATACTAATGCATGCAAGCGCACCAGATCCCTCTCATCGAGCACAGATAAGTCAAGGCCCCCCTCCTGTTTCTTCTGTGAACAACCTGCAGGCTCAGAATGGCTTCATGAGGCAGCAATTGACCTTCACAATTGACAGGCATGTGAGGGACTGTGTGACCCTCCTTGAAGACAGTGCCCTACTTGGCAAACTCAGTGCTGAGGACATGGTGGCCCTGGAAGCAAAGTACCATGCCAAATGCTTGTCAGGGTTATATAATCGTGCCAGAGCGGCCCGATCTTCTGAAGCGCCAGGAGAAACTGAACCAGAGAAAGAGCTGTCAAGAGTAGCTTTTGCTGAACTTGTGCTCTTTATTGAAGAGACCAGACAGGATGAGGAGACGGCGCCAGTGTTCAAGTTAGCAGAACTGGCTCAACTATACCAGTCAAGAATTGAACAGCTGGGCATCAGGAGCAACACAAGGGTACATTCCACACGTCTCAAGCAGAGACTCCTTGCCCAGTTCCCTGACATGCAATCACACAGCAAGGGAAGAGATATCCTGTTGGCATTTCGAGAAGATGTTGGCGATGCTATTGCTAAAGCTTGTGAAATGGACAGCGACAATGATGCTATCCATCTTGCACGTGCTGCAAAAGTCATGCGCTGCCACATGTTTGGAGAAGCCAAGCCTTTCATTGGGTTCCCTGAAGGATGCCAGAAAGAGTCTGTGCCACAAATGCTGCTTGGCCTGGTCAGCATGGTCTTAGAGGGACCCAGCATCAAGGACCAGATGACAGACACAAGCAATGCAGCAGTTACCATTGCTCAAATTGTGAAGTTCAACAGCGTAAAACACAAGTGTATGCAAAGCACCTCACCATCCTCCACTGTACGGCACAGCCCTGCGCAAGAAACGCCTCTTCAAATATATGTGGGGATGATGTTACACGCCCACACGCGCAAGAAGGAACTGGTGGATAGGCTGGCACACGTTGGCATGAGCATCTCGTATGATCGTGTCCTCCGCCTCACAGCGCAGATGGGGAACTGTGTCTGCGAGCAGTTTCACTTGGAGCAAGTTGTCTGCCCACCCAAGATGCGTGGAAAGGTTTTTACTACTGCTGCAGTAGACAATATAGATCACAATCCGAGTTCAACAACAGTGAAGTCCTCCTTCCATGGCACAGCTATCTCACTGATCCAACATCCCAGTTTCATGGGAGAAGGTGTGGATCGAACCATAGTCATAACTGGAGGATCTGGGGATGCGAGCACGTTCATCCGCCAGCTGCCACAGTGCTACACTGACGTGCCTCCTGTAACCAGCAGTGTCAAGAATGTGCCTGTCCCTGCTGCTAGGGTGACATCACTTGACAGAGAGGCTAAAAAGCATACTGAGGAAGAATATCTCTGGCTACACAATGCAAGGCAGGTCGTGAGGGTTATAGGTTAGGGTTAGGTTAGCTAGTTTAGTCCAACCGATAGTTGGGGGAGTAGCGCCCCCCCACCCCCTGGGCAGCTTAGCTATAGTTAGGCCTCCCTGCTGCCATGTGGGGGGCCAACCAGTTGGGGGACCCTTTACGTGGTGGCGCGGACTTTCTTAAAAAAAAAAACATAAATGTAGTAGGGCCCAGAGCGATTTTTCTATTTTTCTCCCCCCCCTAAAAAAACGCGAAAATCGTTAACTGCTATTTTGTAGAGCCTCATTAGTCGCATATATAGGCACAGTGATAGTTGTCACCGAAGTATAAACGTAGAAGCCACAGTGATTTGAAAAATTTCCCAAAAAAAGGGTATTCCCCCTTCAAAACTTCGAATTTCGAAAATCTGCTCCCATACGTTTGTAGTATTCGGTGAGGCGCATCCATAGACCCCATAAACGATGAAATCGTTCCACAAAAGTAGAAGCCCGAGCCATTTATATTCCTCTGGTAGCCATTTTAATGTCACCTGGCCGCCATTTTGTAAAATGGCTGCCACGGCCCTCAAAGGCTAAATCTGTGGTGGCCAAATATCCAAATCGCTTCATAATATGTCTTTCTACAAGTGTGCCAAATTTGGTGCTTTTGTCACTTAGTGCACAATTCTTTTGAATATTTGAGCTGTGCGGCGCCACTATTATCAAATTTGTATCTTTGTTTTACACTACATCTAAGTTTGCTTTTGTTTTGTTTAAAATAAACTGTACCAAATTTCCTGGTTTTCTGTGGGGCACCCTGTAGTTTATAAATGAAAAGCACTTGATAAGAGATTACATACATACAAGGGAGCAAGTGCCAAAGTGCATCACTGCATCCACCTTTTCGACGGTACTCCAGGGGCCTTAATCTGGCCATTCCCCAGGCAGATCTCACTATCTGCCAGGATCTTTCCTGGGAAAGCCACATATCCAAGCTGGCTTCCAAAGCCGGTCACTGACTACGTCGTGCAAAGTCCTTCCTTGGCACACCTGAGCTTCAATCCACAGTCTGATGGAGTCCTGCTCCCCCCTATGGGATGGTGCTCCTGCCTCACACCTATCTCGACTTCATGCTGTGGAAGCCAAGGCTTTTTGGATCATTGGAATCTCCGATGATGAAGCTGAGTCTTTGGGCCTCTCACTCTCTTGCCGGAAGCAGGTCAGTGGTCTTTCTGTCTTCTACCGTCTCCTCTCCAACCTCGCTCCCCCCTGCTCTGTCTGTGATCTGTCCCCCCTACATTTCCTCAAGGTACTCAAAGTCTGCCAAAAACACCCCTCTGGTGAAATACCCAAATTATGAGTCTGCCAAAAACACCCCTTCTGGTGAAACTACCCAAATCATGAATCACTGCTCACCTTCACCCTTTCATTCCTCTTTTTTTTCCTGCCTTTGGAATAAACTCCCTCACTCTATTCAATCGCATTCTTCCCTCCAGGCTTTCTAAACAGCTGTTCACCACCACCTCTTATCATCCCCATCCAAATCCTCGATCTTTTCTACTCCCGATAATCCACCCAAGCCCACCTCCTTCAAATTCCCTGCTTTTCTTCCTGAAAGTCCCTGTAATGTCCATCTTGTATACCCCATGTTCCCCACCCCATCCCTCTCCCTTCCACAGACATCCTATTGTTTGTTCCCCACTATTTTGTGCTTCTCTCCCACCCATCTTGTCTCCTGCCTTGTTATATGTTTATGTGTATTAGTTATTACATGAGCCTCGACTTGGTATACAAAAAACAAACAACAAAAAAAAAGGAATTCCTCACTCATCCCCACCTCTCAGTGATGGGACATTCCAGGCACCCACCTGAAGGGACCACCTCAGGTTAACCAGATGAGACCGCCATCTGGTGGACGACACCTCAGAACCGCCCCGACACACAGAACAGTGTGTTTTGTGGAGTGAAGTGTTTTGTGGAGGCCAGAGTACAAATCCTGTTACCACCCACATAGGGAAGGTAACCAACTGCAGGAGGATATCTGCAGACGCAGTTGCCACCAGATACGAATGGCCATTGCCTCATGAGGAGAGACTCCCCCCTTTGGCAGATTTTGTGTTTAATCCTGCTGGGTGTCCATGTCCATACTCCCTCCACACCAGGGGGACTTGGTGGGTGGAGCTGATTTCGTCGCCGACACTCATGAACAGGTTAGTACAGGTTATAAGTGATACCCATAGCAAGTCTCAGATCTGATCTGGTCTGACCTGACAATCAGGGTTGGGTGCCGCCATATTGGCCAGGCTGCTTTGTACCGTCCGTCTATAAGAGCGGCACATTGCAGGGCTCTCATCCTCAAGCCATCTCCCAACCCCAGCCTCTGAGTAGCCGGATTACAGGTGGACGGATACGGATGAAAACTACGCCCAGCCTTTTATGCTTTCACGCCACGACACCCAGCATGAAACTTAACGCCACATCACCCAGCCCATTATTCTGAGATAAGAAATTGATAGATTGACAATGTCCTGAAAACGGATCACCTCCACGACAAAACTAATTCAAAATTGAAGCATTGATAAATTGATTATCCAAAATTAGACTGAGCTGCTTCTGTTCAATAAACGTCCTGACTCGGTAGAAAAGTTATAAACAAGATAGTAGGAGTCTTTGGTAGTCCACGGAGAGACAGAGATGGAATACAACTGTATGTGCTTGGTAACCTTCCTTACGAGTCTTCACTGCGACTGCATGATGTACAATTATTTTATAGGTATTACATGTATATTGAATACACACCAGAATAGCACCAAGTTCCTTGACTTTGAAAGAAGTCATGGACTTAGGGTGGCCGGTTCATGGTTTCAGTGCCCATGGGCTCATCGCTGGACTTGCTGTTCTAATGCTGGCGGTGTGGCAAAGGAGATTGACCATGTGCTCTTTGATGGTCGCTGGAGGATTATTCAGAACTGCAGGGTCAACCTGAGTGCTCAGTTCCTCAATAATGGCCACGGGTTTGTGGAAGCAACTCTGAAGTTGCAGCTTAAATCTGGGAGAATGGTGCCATCCCAGCCTCGGCTGGATGTTGGCAAGCTCAAGGATGAGAAGGTAGCTGAGGAGTTTGTGAACAGGCTGAGTGGGGATTTGAGAGGTCTGGGTGCTTTGGAGAATCCTGAAGAGTTGTGGAGTTCCTTCAACACCACCATCTTTGATGTTGCCAGTGGATGTCTTGGAACTCACCAGAGGGTGAAGAAGAATTATATCTCTCAAGGGACACTGGATACCATTGACCAGAGTCGCAGGGCCAGGCTTAATGCCAGAGCTGAGCTGTTCAAGGAGTTAGGCGTAACACTGGACGTGCGCTGGAGGGTGGACGAGGCCGATGTGCGAAGAATATATGAGGGGATAGAGCATCACCTGTGTTCAGGTGATTCTCGTTCTGCTTCCAGGGGAATTTGCGCATTGCGTTCCTCCAAGCCCATCCCTCAGTGTTCTGCAGTTACTGGAGGGTGGTAGGCTATTGACAGAGGAGTCTGAAGTGAAGGCCCGCTGGACCGGTAAGTTTGAGCGGCTGCACTAGGCTGATCGACCAGCAGTTGAGCTGCATGTCAGGGGTGTTACCATCCCTATTGCTGACCCTCCAATCAACTGTGATCCACCTTCGTTTGTGGTAACACAGGCTGCGGTGAACCGGTTGGAATGGGGTAAAGTGTCTGGGATCTATGGTATTCATGTTGAACTTCTCAAGGCTGGTGGAAATGCTGTATTCGTGTCGTTGCATGCAGTTCTCTGCTCTGCCTGGAACACAGGCATCATCTCAACTGACTGGAAGAGGGCCCCTTGTTGTTCCTCTCTGGAAAAAAGCGTGATCTTCAGGAGTGTAACAACTACCGAGGGCTGACGCTGCTCTCAGTACCGGGCAAGGTTTTTGCTCGGATAATTCTTGATAAGGTTCCCCACCATCTGGTTGAGCACCAGCGTCCAGATCAGTCAGGCTTTACACCAAAGAGATCAACGATTGACCGTATCCTTGCTCTTCGGGTCCTCACCGAACGCAGATGAGAGTTTCGGCAGGGGCTGCTTGCAGCCTATGTTGATCTCTGTAAAGCGTTCGATTCAGTGAATCGGGATGCCCTCTGGAGGATTCTTGGTCTTCGTGGGTTGCCACCAAAACTGATCGATCTGATGTTTGAACTATACTCTGGTACTGAGAGTGTTGTGAGAGGTGGTGGTACCATCTCAGACTTATTTCCAGTTGTTACTGGAGTTCGCCAGTTTCACTGTGTCGTGCTTTGCAGGTATACCTCCATTTACGTTGCCCTGATTTATGTTGATTCGAAGTTGCGTCGTCCATCATTATGGACCCAGGGTTTGAATTGTGTCTCTTTACGTTGAAGTTACATCGTTCAAGTCATGTGCTTTGGCCTTTCCATCACCAATTTTCCTGAACTGCCCAGTCTTACTCCGAGACGTTGATATCGTTAACGCGATGAAGCTCGCAGGCACGCACACAGGCACACGTGGTTTGCCGTTTCAAGGCGTGTGTGCTTTGAAGTGCGACGGAGGTCTTGTACAGCGAGTGCTACGTCACACTTCAATGATGACACGACAAACCGTGCTGCTGTGTGTGGGCCAGAAGCCTTTGTACAGTGTTGCCAGATCTGAAAAGAGGAAATATCGTGTTGGAAGCTCAAAATCATCGAACGTTGTCAAATCTTTGCATCATGATGACATTTTACTCACCAATTAAATTTAACCTCCGTCACACCTCAATGACGACGTGTCGACGACAAACCGTGCGTGCCTGTGCCGTGCCTGTGTGTGTGCCAGCAAAGACAAGCTTCGTGGATGGAAGAACATTTCTGCATCCCGTGCCCTTGTCAGGTTGTACCTGTACCTGTCTTCTTGTACGTAATATTCCAGTACGGAATGTAAATTTAGACAGATTACACACCGCCATGGCCATTGTTTAATGTATTAAAATTATTTATTGTTGTTCACGTGAAACGTGGAAATTTTTCTTCCACTGGTAACTCAATTCAATTCAATTGACTGAAAAGTCAAAGCATGTGACTTGAATGAAGTCACTTCGGTGTGTAAAGTGCACTGCACTGTGTTCTGTATTTGCGCTGTTCAGACGTGCTGATGTCCTTACAAAATCTTCATCATGAGTTGTTAGCATGCTTGTGGTGACAAGAGTGACCCTGTGGGTAAGAAAGTGTGTAAAACTGGAAATCTGCAGGCGAAATCAGATGTTATTGCGCAGAATAGTGAGTGGTGACCGTGCTGTGATGTCGGTCGTCCCCCTCCACACCCCTCACAGCCCCATTTCATTTCTGAATTTCTTATGAAAAAAAAAAAAAGATTCCATTTAAGTCGCATTTTTCAAGAACACATCCGAGACGTAAATCGAGGAATACCTGTATATCGTTTACTGGAGTTTTAATGTATCGTGCTACATATCGTACTGGCCCCCACACTTTTCAGCACTTGTATGGACTGGATTCGAGAAAGGATATCGGAGAAATCAAGTTACGGTGCATCAATTGGGAATGTCAAGATCTCTGACTTTGATTTTGCAGAAGATCCATCTTTGCGGAGACTAGATATCCTTTTGGGGGCCCTCGAAGTGCTGAATGAGGAGTCAGAGCCACTGGGATTACGGGTTTCCTGGGTCAAAACTAAGATCCAGGCTTTCAATGACATCTTGGATGCTGCTATCTTGTCTGTACCTGTTTGTGATGAGGATGTTAAGGTCACAGAGAGCTTCACTTACATTGGCAGTGATGTACATTTCTCTGCTGGTTGTGAGCCAGAGGTCAACAGACGTCTGGATCAGGCCTGGGGAGTCATGGATTCATTGGATCATGGAGTGTGGTGCTGTCGGTACCTGTGCGGGAAGACGAATGTCTGAGTCTTCAGGTCCTTGGTGCTTCCAGTCTTGCTCTATAGATATGAGATTTGGACTCTGACGAGGGACTTGAGATGGCGACGAATTCCTTTGGTACTTAACCGCTCTCTTTCTCAACATCTTGGAGTAATTCCTTTGGTGAGATGGAGACCAGGTCGTCTCTTTCATGAGTTCATGTTCATGAACTGCATAGTTCATGAGCATCAGCTGCGGCTGTATGGACATGTGGCTCATTTTCCTGACGCTGATCCTGCTCACCAGATTCTCTCAGCGAGGGAGCCTTGCGAGTGGAGGAGGGCCAACGAGCCAACCACATGCCTCGTGGTTGAAGCAGGTTGATCAGCATCTCAAGCAGATGGGGATGGGCCAGGTATCTGCCTGGGGGATGGCCAGACGGAGGCCCCTGGAGTACCGGTGGAAAGTGGATGCAGTGACACGCTGCTCCAGCACATGCTCCCATACCTCACCTGACCTGACCTGAATATACACCGATCATGACCGTGATGTACAATTGGCAGAGAGTGAAGGGCCCATAATGTGATCGTGAAGGTCCCATTCTTCATCTTCTTTCATCTGCAGTACATGGCTGCAGCAAGTGGCATCATTGGCTGAGGGTGCGGATGTGCTGCTGATGCAACACCCTCTGTCGATCAGGGGAAAAATTTGTCATTTGTTCAAGGTGCCGGCGATGGGTGGACTACTCTTCGAGAAGGACACTGTGGCATCTTTAACTTCCACCAAATCATGCTGGCAGACGGGACGCTGAGTTTAATGTCTCTCAAAAGGACAGCATACACAATGATGCTTTGCCCTGCCAGCGAGACACAAGGACGACATCCACCAACTGATGCTACGAGATAAGACACCAAGTTTAACATACATTTGAATGTTCATTTATCAACCCACATTTGAAACACTGGTGTGACAGTTTATAAATGGGCTGAGATTTGAACCCAGGCAAGGAGGCGAGGAGATGAGTGTGTGTACCTCGAGGCCATCCTCCGAGCCAAAAGGGTGATGATGTGACAGTAAAGGGCCCTACCTGGAGGTGTGTAAGCATCGATCGATGTCTGTGCAACGAGAGAGCATCGTTTGGAGGGAATTGGCACTTTTCGTTCGCTGTGTTTCGCCAAGGCGGCCTGTACAGCCTCGGTGTGCACATCTGCGGAGAGGGAAGGGGACACTTAGTGCGCAGAAAGCACATACGAGCATAAAATGGCTTCAAAGAACGAAACATTTGTCTGTCACCGACAATCCATTTGACTGCTGGTTTGGAAGGTATGTTGCACAAAGAAACCAAACTACAAAAAGAAAGGATGCTGAGCAAAAATAAAGTGGAAGCAGAGACAAAAATAACAAATGATTAAAATAAAAACTACCAACATGAAGCGGAAAATGACCGCCAAGTTAAAGGACTCATCATGATTGTTTTTGGGAAAGTAATTGCACAAATAACTTAGAGAACTTAAAATTGCAAAAG
>NC_140964.1:6203209-6293209 GCF_056783735.1 Eptatretus burgeri | reverse complement strand
AATGTTCTATATTATTTATATTTTGGTGAAAATAAAATTCTGCACGTAATCTGGCCACAGCAAGGGCCTCAAAAACAGTTAAAACATTGTAATCAGCATCAGGGTTTGCAAGAAGTTTAGCTTTCCTTGTTTTATAGATTGCTAATTTCCCTTCAGCTATTATAAAATTGTTGAGAGCAGATTCAACATGACTTTTGGAATTTAACGGTAATCCAATAAACCAAAAATAAAAGTACATAAAGAAAATACAATTTTCATACGACAGCACAATTGTGAAAAAAAAAAAAATAGTGGGGTCAGTCTTGCACAGTCAATATAGGCATGAAATAAATCTTCAGAAGCCATACAAAAGGGGCATGAAACAGAATTTAAAACATTAAAATGATGTAATAAAACATTCATAGGTAAAATCATATGGACAATTCTCCAAGAAATATCACCAATCCGTTTTACAATCAGTTGGACATGCATGGCAGCCCATTGTGGGCACAGGGGGGACCCCGGAGGCAACATCCCCTTCCATCGGGATACAAAACTATCTTTGCACACGATAGGATGCCGAAAAGTGACACAAAGGTGGTACAGGCACTTTTTAGCAACACGAGGAAGTGGAGAGGAAGACAGGATCACAGTTTCTCTGAATGCCAGTGATGTTATACGTAGCTGTAGAAAGAAGGGAACATGGATTGCAGGATCAGCGTTATTGGTATCAAAATGGAGTCCCAAACTTTTAGAGGTACGCAGAACCTCCTGAATGAGCTGGAAGACAGTTCTTCAAGAGCGCATTCCAACGGTAGTCATAATGTGCCCGACTGAGCGCCATGTTTTGCTCTTGTTCCGCAGATCTCGTATGAGATGTATGCCAGAGTTTTCAAGCATTGTATGCAAGCACGTGATCGAGGTATGTTAGGAAAAAGCGCATTGTAGAAGATAGGCTCGTCGAGAAAGTTGATGTTTCGTGAGCCATATCTCGGTGCACTACAAGAGGCTGCCAGGCTTGCAACAGGTTTTCGAAAAACAAAGGCAATGGAGAGATGTCCACATGCTGCAAGTCCATGAGAAAAAGTTCCTGATTGAAGTCGAGCATGCCAGCCATTTTCAGAAAATGGTTATCAGTGGGGTGCCATGGCAGTGATGCAGAAAAAAGAAAGCGGTGGACAGTGGCGACTCAAAATCCAATCAGTCGGCTGAGAATGTCAATAAGACCATGGCCACCATCTGCCAATGGAAGGTAAAGGACTTCAGGCTTGACCCAATGTTTGCTACCCCAGAAAAAAAATCAAGCAGATGTTTCTGGATTGTCAGCAACAGTGCTTCAGGAGGGAGCAAGGCAATCATTTTGTGCCACAAGGAAGCCAACAGGTTATTGATCACGAGGGCACGACCTCTGTACGACAAGGTAAGTAATATTGTTACGAATCTGGAAGCCATGAGCACTCAACATACAGGTCCTATAGCTCAGTTATTTTGATAAGTAAATGTGGATAGATAGCTCCCTTTCCCTTGTTTAATGGGTAATTAAATGTTCATGCGCTGCGGAGTTATTTTGATAGTCAGAGTTTTCTTTTATTTTAAATCAACTATAACTACAACAACAGCAGCAGCATCACCCTCACCTTCACCTCACTTCCTCACACCGACGCCATGGCCTACGTGCGTGTCGGCACGTACAAGGGTGGAGTCCAATGTGCCAGGCGGGGTTTCTTTGGGGCATTGGCATCTTGGATTTCGCTCCAAATACGGGCATAGCGCCCCTCTCAGCCAATCGAAGGGGTGCGAGCGAGATTGCCGTCGGGCAGCCAATGAGAGAGGGCCATGGCTGAACGGACGATGCGGGAGAGAAAGAAAGAAAAGGAGAGCCAAAGATAAGTGCGGAGATCTGCTGGAAAAGAGGAGAGTTTTGGTTGTCGGGATGAGTGCTGAGCGGAGCTCTGGACTTTGATCGCTCTCGCTGGCGCCTGGTTCTTCGGGCCGTTTCCTCGAGCGCGTGTTCTGGGCTTTGCTCGTCCCGTCGCTGGCGCCTGGTTCTGCGAACCGCATCTCAACGCTGGCCTGGTTTGCTCGTGTCAGCCAAACCACATGAGGTGGACAGGTCCATGTCCTTCTAGGTATGCGTGTGTGTGTGTGTGTGTGTGTGTGTGTGTGTGTGTGTGTCTGTAGATGGGCCCGTCTTTAAGTAGTAAATTGTTAAGTGCCTTCGCTGTACATTACTTGCCTTGCATATCTTATTAGTCGTGATAAATCTGCCCTTACGTGCTTCCCTCCTTCTTCCCCACCTACTGTTAATAAATACCCTATTTGTTAAATGTATCAGCTCGTTTTTGTGTTTCTTTTATTGGTTTAACGTGGTGCATGTTGGGAGAATTAAAGAAGGCCGTTGTTGGCGTAGTGGTGTGCATTTGGGACCGACGGAAGCTCGGTGACCATCCGCTCGGGTCACGCATGGGTCGAGCGCGCATACGGCTCGTCCCGTACGAGTGCCGTCGAGGGTGTGAATTCCCCGGTAGCTTTGTCCGTGTGGGTAATTAGGTATATTGAAGTTTGGCAATTAACTGTACCCCACGCGGTCAAATTATTGGCGATTCACGATCCAGTAAGGGACCCGTACCCTCGGAGTTTTCCGAAAGGTACGATCTAGATTCTGGGTGTTCGGTAGAGTCGACCCTAATGCTCCACCTAGCGGTCGTGCTCGTAGTCGATACCCGGCCAGCAACAATATTTCTCTCCACTTCTCTCGTCTATTATCAATTTTTTTTAACTGTATTTAACCAGTTCTGAGCCATAAAAGCTGGGGTGCCAATGTACACACCGAGACAGCGGATGCCTTCCTTCTCCCACTGCAAGTTTCTGGGAAGATGAGGCAAACCAAAAGCTGGGGTATGGCCAATCCATAGAGCCTTACATTTGTTTCAATTTATTATAGTTGTGCAAGCCGAAAAGAAGTTTTCCAAGTCATTTCAAAACATGGTGACATCACTATGAAGCACCGCAACACACACATCATCATCATATGCTGAGATAACAATTGGTCTTTCATTTGGCATCACAGGAAAACTTGGCAAACTGCCATGAAGGCAAATTAGGAGGGTTCAATACAGAGGGAGTAGAAAATGCCCGATAATGGACACCCTTGACGGACTCCTCTTCCAACCATCAATGGTGCATATAGGCTATTATTAACTTTAATGATGCTAAAAACATGATTATTCAACAATGAGACATGAGATATAAAAGTTGCTCCAAAACCCAACTGTTTTAAGGTGTAAAATACATATTCATGGCAAATAGAATCGAAAGCTTTCTCTTGGTCAAGTAAAAACAAGCCAGCATTCTGCTTTTGAAGAGCACAGACATCCCACAGACAAATTTAAAAAATATTATCATGAACAGACCAGTTTGGAATACAAAAAGATTGATCAAAATGAATTAAAAAGCTAAGAAAAGGCTATATACGATTTACAAGGGCCATGGAGAAGATTTTGTAATCCACACAAAGCAGAGAAATAGGCCTCCAATTCTGCAAGGTCTGGAGATCTCCTTTCTTCGGGATAAGGCACACGACTGCACGGCGACAACTTAAAGGTAACGAACCATCTTGTAAACTAAACTAAAAAATATCTAAAAGTGTTGGTCCAAGCAAATCCCAGAATGTTTTATAAAATTCAACAGGTAAACCATCAAAGCCAGGTGCTTTATGATCATGAAGGTCATTAAGAGCTATTAAAAGTTCATCTACAGTAAGATCTTGTTCTAAAGAGTGTTGTTGTGATTCTTCCAATTGTGGTCGATTTTGGGTAAAATCAGACATTGCTCGCTCATTACTTTTCTTTGTGGTAAAAACATTATTGTAAAAATCCTGAAAAAAACACTTCAACTGAGCATCGACTTCAATCATTTGTCCATCACTTGAACGTAAGCTTAACAGCAAAGTATAAGACTTTGTAGTTTTTTCAAATTTAAAAAAGTCTTTGCAGCAAGTTTCTGAAGTCGACAGGCCTTTCAGTCTAAGTCGGGTTTGCACACCGAGAGCATCTTCTTTAATTAAACAATTCAATAGGGCTTGTTTCTCATAAAGCCGCCGGCATCGTACATCCTTATCAATATTAATCGTGCTATCTTGTAAGTTAAGGATTTCTTTCTTTAAAATACTTATCCTAGCTTGCTTTACATTAGTGAAGATATTCCTATATTGCTGACAGAAGACTCGGATTTGTGTTTTTATATAATCCCACCATTGACTAAAATTTGTGAAATCGTTCCGTGATTCTAGAATTCGAAGCCAATTTTTTTTAAAAGATCATTTAAAAAAGGAATCATTTAAAAGAGAGGTGTTAAAAGACCAATAAGAAGTATTCCTCTGAGGACAAGGAAAAGAAAGATGCATTTTTATTTTAAAAAATGATCAGAAAAGCCAGAGGAAGTGATGTCAGTAAAACTTACACGGTTAAAAAAGAGAGACTAATGTAATATTTATCAAGCCTTGTAAGTGACGAGTTATTTAACAAGCAACGACACCAAGTAAATTGTTGGACGTTCCCCTGCTGTTGTCGCCAAACATCACCAATATCATGTTGTAACAAGAGTGTGGACAAAGGACCAGTACTAGCTGTGTGAGGTTCAGGGCTGTTCCGATCTCTGACTGGATCTAACGTACAATTAAAATCACCACCTAAACACGATAGGGTATTGGGGTGAGATGATTAAGGAAAGTAAAGGATTCAGTGAAGAAAGCTGTCCTGACTGTACTGTCACTTGGGGCATAAACATTGACAATTAAAATCTGCTGGCAGTTATATATAAAATCAATTTCAGCTAAATATCCAAAAACAATTTCTTCAAAAACAAGAGAGGAGATGGGAAGATGTGCAGAGATATAAAAAGCAATACCGGCACTCACGGAGGCCGTGTTACTAAAAAATCAAGTTCCTTTCAACTTCAGCCTGCCATGCAACTCGCAGTCACCCGAGTTTCTTGTAAAAGAAGAATATCTACCTTTACATTATTAATTAGCGGCATCGTTTGGACTTTACGTAAAGGATTACGTCCTCCGTTTATGTTTAAACTTGCTATAATCATAATCAAGAAGTTTTTATGCAATCAAGTGCTTCCTTGCTTTAAGAATATATTTTTTCAGTCTCTTACAAGATGCGCTGGAAATGGCAGCAGCTTCTGGGTTCTTAATCATTTGTGGTTTCTGGACAAAGTCATGTAAGTTGGGGAAAAAATAATTTTGATCTACTCGGTTCCTACGAGTAGTTTTTTTGTCCAAAAAAATCTAAGATATCGGAAATAGAAATTGCAGTATCATCAAGATGACTATCTGGAGGGAGCTCCTCGCAAAAAGCACTCGACGTCAGAGAGATGCACGGGTCTGAATCATTGTCCTCGTTTTCCTCAGGGCCTTCGCCCATTTGCACAATCTCCATGGTTAACTCAGGAGGAGGGACTAAAGATGTAAGAGGAACACTTTCAGTGGTTACATCCTTGGGTGTGTCATTAACGATAGTGATGGCAATGTCGTTATCTTTAACAGGAGCACTACAAGGCTGAGATGACACGGAGAGTATGGAGGGGGTAAGTCCAGTCTGGGGGGGACTGGTAGTAATAGTTGGAGGTTGCAAACCAGGGAGGGGAAGGAGGGGGGAGGAGCAGGGAAGGAAGGAAGAAGAAGAAGACGCAGGAGGGGCAAGTGGAGGGGGAGGGAGGGAAGAGCAAAGGGGAGGAGGAAGAGGAGGAGGAGGAGGAAGGGAAGAAAGAGGTGGAGGGTGGAGGGTAACATTCGCGTCGTTACATAACATTTTAGAGGTACCAGGTGATTCAGAAGAGGAACCAACTATTGGTGAAACCGAAGCACATGGGGCCTGTGTTGTGGGGCAAGTCCCCGCAACCACCTGTGCAAAGGAGCGAAGAGCCGCTGAAGCAGCGAGGATTTTCGATCCAGGCTCAGCGGTGCTTTGAGAATGGGAAAGAGATTATTTGGTGCTTATTTTAATCAGAGTAGGAGCAGGTGCTTCATGGGAAGCTTCTGCTTCTGTAAAGGGAGCAGTATCTGGGACAGGGAGTTGTTGGGATGAGGAGCCTTCATTACCAGTTTTATTCGGCATGTCTTTGGGGCACGATCTTTTTACACGGCCGAATTCACCACAACCATAACACATAAGGGTTTCTGTGTTCGCATATCCCATACAAGTATGTCCCTCAATTTTAAAGGGAAGGATTGCCTGGAACCCTGAAACACCTGGTGGTAAGATCATATTATAAACAATCCGACGAAATGACATGATGTGTTTAAAATTATCATTCCGACTACGAAACGGAATCATCCTTAAGGCCGGGTCACACCTTGACGTTTTAGCCAACGTATGCCGATTTTTGAATTTTTTTTCTAAAACGCTGGCACACGTTGAATACGTTATGGGTAAGTTTTGATAACATTGAGAGCACGCTGAAAAACACTGCCATACGTCGTTGTACGTTGGCTTCAAACGTTGAACTTTTTGGTTGTCTTCAAATTTTTTCATGCTTGAAATTTCACGACGTATGCCGGCGTATGACTCACACGTTCTGCTACGCTGGCCACAAGTTGTATGCACGGTCTGCGATCGTTGACAGACGTCAACACATGCTACTTGTAAGTTAATCATAAGTTGAGACACGCCGAGGTAATGTTTAGCGTATCCGAAACTTATTTCTAACCTATGATTAACGTGTTGTTGGCACGTTACGTGATCGTTGCCACACATCGACAGACGTTACTTTTAAGTTACTCATAGGCTGAAAGACGTCGGTATAATGGATCGTCCTTGCGTCAGCATCCACGGCCACGGCCAGGACACTTATTTGCAGCATTCTTCAAACTTTTCTTCGGCATGACGAGGATGTTCACACTTCGATGTCTAGCTTGGCTATGATTCCAATTGTCCATCGGCAGCGTCTATTTAAAATAGTCGAGTTTGAGCGTTTTAACACGTTCAGAAGAAACGCTTCAAATTTCAAAACCCCAGCGTCAAAAAACAAAGGCGAGTGACAGCAATTTAAATCGTTCATTGTAAACAATGAAAATAGCTGAGTGGTACCGTTTAAAAGTCGTTGAGTGTAAAAAAAAAAAATCCAATTGTTGAGCGCAAGCGTCTACTTTCAATAGTGGCGTTTGAGCGATTTAGCACGTTCAATAGAAACGATTAAAATTTCCGAGCGCCAGCGTCAAAAAACAAAGGTGAGTGACAGCAATTTAAATCGTTCATTGTAAATAATGAAAATAGTTGAGTGGTACCGTTTAAAAGTCGTTGAGTGTAAAAAAATCCAATTGTTGAGCGCAAGCGTCTACTTTCAATCGTGGAGATGCAGCCATTTAAATCGTTGAGTTTATCATTTAAATCGTTAAATCGTTAAACGCAAGGACGATCCATCACAACCCACACCCTCCCCCTCACACTCACCTACTACTGCCAACATGAACAAACTACTACTAATACTAATACTAATACTAATACTAATACTGATACTGTTACTGTTACTGCTGACATGGACATCGACTCAAAAAGGACTCGAAAACACTGTTGGGTTCCCCTTTTATGAGCAGCATTTTTATATACCAATTCCCAAAACCGCTGGGAACACGTCTTTATATGGCAGTTGTAAGCTCGAAACACGTTAATTTATTTTTTTTGTCGACCGGAAGACGTCATTGGAATACGTCTACATACGTCGATGTGTGTTGGGACTACGTAAAGAATTGGTTCAAAGCACGTCAAACATAAGTGAGAAATAAGTTTCGCGTAAAAAAGATATTACCGCGACGTGTTTCGACTTATGAGTAGCTTATAAGTAGCGTTTGTGGACGTGTGTAAGCGTCCACATATCGTGTGTACAACTTATCCCCATCGCATACGGAACGTGTGTCATACGCCGAGTACGTCGTAAAATTTTGAACATGTTTAAAATTTCTTGACGTACTCTACTTACTACGACGTATGATAGCGTACTTTAGCGTTCTACTCACGTATACCAAACTTACTCATACCGTATTTGACGTGCCCCCAACGTTTTAGACACATTTTTCTTAGGTCGGCATACGCTGGCAAGATCGCCATGGTGTGACCGCGATGTTGTCACTTCCATTTCTATGGCAGTTATGATTCGAATCGTTGTGCGTCAGCCTTTTAATAGGCTACGTCACGACATCGTCGGCGATGCGTGCAACGCGCTATGCCGAAGTTAGACTATCGTTGGGCATAGGTTGTGTAGGCCAACAACAGGTTCAGCATTCGTTGGTATAAGTTATTGATAACACAACGAAACGTTCTGTGTCCATTACTAATATGTTATGCATACGACCAACTCGTTATGAATACGTCCGAATCTTAAAAAAAAAACATCAAAAGTTCAACGTCAGTCAGCGTTTTATATACATTTTAATACGTTGCCATCGCTGGCTAAAACGTCAAGGTGTGACCGGGCCTTTAGTGAGGAAAACCGAACCGTATCGTTTTAGCTGGGATACAATTTGATCACATTTAACGAAAGGTGGTAAAATTTGAGATCACAACTTTTTTTGTGGGAGTATCCAAAGGGTTAAATGGAACATAAATATCGGGATCAGAGAAAAGTCCGCGCTCGACGACTTAAGCAAACATCGGCACTTCAGAAACGAAAAAAAACAATTTTTTGTTCATACGGGAAACCGCCTTAACATTCTCAATCCCGATCTCACCGACAACAACAATTAATTTCTCCATGTCGATCTCAGATGGTGTCAGAACATTTGGTGTCAGAAGCGGGATTCGGACCTGGGGAGCGACTAGTGCACCCAAAAGTTATGAGCATAATAGGGTGAAAATTTTAGTTCATTATTTGTGCAGACGATTGCGGACCAAGGCGAGCTGGTCCAGGTGGGCTCAGTGGAAAAGGGAAAAGCTGCACCCATAGCAATCAATGCTCCCCACCCCACCCTCATCTCCAGAAAAATGCAGCACCCCAAGGAAATGGACAGAGTCCAAAATGGTTCCTCCTCCCCTGGTGCATTTTTCTTGTGTAATATCCTGTGCTCACTCCAGCCTCCATTTCCATCATGGCCTGCTAAAACACCACCACCTCATTTCACCATCCCCATTTCCCAAACACAGGGATGGCTACAAGGGGTTGTTACGAACAGGGAATCTTACCCATAACCCTTTGCTAATTATCATGATGCCCCACCCTCTGTATGGGGTGAGGAATAAAAATACACCTTCGCACAACAGGTTCCCTGACTTAAAGTGACGTCATTGTCGCTCCAAACCGCGTCACACGGCCCATGCTAACCAATGTATTGTTTTCTCAGATAAAGTCATTTGAAATACCCCCACAAACATAACACAGCCCCCCCCCCATCCCTGAAACGCAGCTCCTGCAAGGTTCATTGCAGGGGTTACCATACCAGCCTTCATTCTTACAGATTCACACTCAATTAGCGAAACAAAATAAATCAGGAGGGGCTGTGGGACGTGAGCTTGAGCAACTTTACCTCTTCTCCTTGCTCAACTACCCACTCAACTCAACATTTCAAATATTTACAAGCTTCCTTCCTCTTGCTCTGATGTCCTGGGGCGGGTGGAAAAGGAGTTCAAAAAAACCAAACGCAAATCTACTCTTGAAGACGCACGCAACCGCACCTGACAATTTCATTAACTATTTACATCCCCCCAATCTCTGACTACGTCCCCCGGTAGATGCCACGATGCTTCGCATTGCCCATGGAGCCAAGCCAATTTACATCCTCAAATTTAGCAGGCTCTACCTATATTCCCACACCCACACAACACCAATAGTTCCATTCACTCCTTATCGCCCTCGCAAGACCATGGAATCATTTCTTATTTATTTTACTCTTTCTTTCTCTCCAGTTCATCCTTAACTCGTCAGTGGGGAGATTTATTGCACAAAGATGGTGGAGGCGCTTCAGGCTGTGGTGCCACAGTTCCAAAAACAAGTCACGTGACCTCACGATTTCTTTGCCTCCCCTTTTAACTTCCCGGACCCAAGCAGCCCAACAGCACTTTCGCTGTACGTCCTGCCGGAGAGGATTTCAACACGACTACACCGGCTCTCAAGGCCTCAGGTTCTACCTAACCTCTCCCCGGGTCGCCAAGGGTTTCCCTTGCCAAATGACGGCCAAACAAACTCCCCTCAGAAGGGCTCCCAATTCCAGACACCGCCAGCTGCCGGGACCTAGTTACCGCAGGGGAAGCCACAGTTACCGCTCCTTCAGAGCCCAATCCTTACCCACGGACACTCACACCTTCCCCACCCACAAAACCTCATATGCCATTCTTAGCCCCACTGCCAATCAATTCTCAATTAATAATCAAAATACAGAATACAGCAAACCTTTTTAAACCTACCATTGGCTTGTTTACAGACAAAAGTTTTCACTCTCACACACACCTCTGGGTACAACACAACAACTTTATTACAACAACCACCATTCATTCCCCTTTTAATTACTTTACTCACCTGATCCCATTCCAATTACCCATGTCCAAATTTATGAGCAAGACAGAATGTCAGGACATTAGTTCTCCAGGCACCTCACCCTGAACTTAGGTGGACACAGATTGGTCGGGTCCAAGAGCGTCATCTGCCACACCAATTTTCCACCGTACCCTTACCATCCATCCCGGAGATTCCCAACTCAGGTAGAGGCTCAGTCTATCCCTGTGGACAATCTATGGAGCGGTATTCAGGCCCATCTGAATTTTGAAAACCACATCGGTAATTTATCGGATCGCCACCTCAGATCCTTCCAGAGAGAGGTGAGTTTTGGGCATACACTCTTCCTCCTCCAGGGCCAATAGAGCCAAATGAGGTCTCTGGGGGAAAAAAAATCGGGAGGGTGCACCCGGCTGTCCGATCTCAATTTCATTTGCGAGGAAGCCAAGCCAATTTGCTTCCTCGTGAATTCATGAGCCTTTTCCATACTTTTCTGTAAGTTTTTTGCATAACTTTCCACAGATGCTCCATCTGGTTCCTCTGGCGGCGGTCCCAACCACAAGTCGATGGGGATGAGCATTTCCTAACCAAACATCAGCAAGGTGGGGCTGCACCAGGTGGTCGCATGCTGAGCGGTCCGGTACGCAATCAACACAAAGGGGAGATGCTCATCCCAATCTTCCTGGTGCTTGGAGGTGAAGAGAGTCAATCGAGTCAACTCAACAGGGTTCTGTTGCATCTCTCCACCATCCCATTGGACTGAGGTCTAAGGGGAGTTTTTCTTGTTTTCTATAGTTAGAGGAGCTCACACACCGACTGCAGAAGCTCTGACTCAAAGTTCCTGCCTTGGTCATTGTGCAGCTCCCTAGGTACAACAAATTGGGAGAAGAATCCCTCGACTAGTATACGAGCTCCCAGCTGGGCTTCCTGGTTGGGCATTGGATAGGCCTCTGGCTATTTTGTGAAATAATTCACGCACACCAAAATGTACTTGTTCTCTTGGTGCGTGGGTGTCAGGGGCCTGACCACATCTTACTGCCACCCGCTCAAGTGGTGCTCCCACATTATACATCTGGAGCAGGGCTTTGGGCGTACGTGCAGGTCCTTTCCTACTGCAGCAGAGGTTGCATGATCTCACCCAATTTTGGATGTCCTTGCGCAAATTCGCTCAATAGAACCTCTGCGGCAATTTCACCAATGTTTTGGTCACGCCCAAATGACCCGTTGTCCTAATCCCGTGTGCTTGCTCCATTACCACTTCTTTCAATTTTTCTGCGACCACAATCAACCAGGAAACATCGTCATTCGTTGGGGTTATCCATTTTCTGTACAAATTGCCATCTTTCAAACCCAACATCTGCCACTGAGCCCAATCGGCCTTCACCTGGACCCTGCAAAGAGCAATCTCTTCCCATGGATGACTTTTGTCCTCCTCAAGCCAATGAAAAAAGGGGGCCAAAAACATGATCCCCTTTGACTCTCCTGCCAATTCACGTCGTCCAATTCAGGTGGGGGTTGTGGCAAAGTTCGTCGGGTCACTCTCGCTGCATATAGACTTGCATCAATGTGGTCATGTTCAATTGAATCTTTGGCTTCTTGCCGGTCACAAAATTTACACTGGTGCTGCCAACAGGGTCATCGAGAGAGAGTGTCTGCATTGGCATGTGCTTTGCCAGGCCGGTGTTGCACAACAAAACTGTAATGTTGCAACTTTTCAAGCCACCTGGCAATTTGTCCCTTGGGTTCTTTGAACCGAATGATGGAGCACTGCAAGAAGGCAAAATCTACCCAGATCACAAACTCCCCCCCCCCCATAAAGGTAAGGGTAGCACAATAATTTTGTTCGTGCCGTGATGATGCCTGACTAATACGCAATCACCCTCTCGACTTATTGTTGTAATTGGGACTGCACTACTCCTCTGCCCTCCTGGCTTGCATCCGTGTCCAGGATGTAATTGCCATCGGGGCTTCGACCAGACATTGTTTTAGGTGAGTGACCACCTCGATGCAGCTCTCTGATCAAACAAATTTGGCTCCTTTCTCCGTCAATTTGTGCAAAGGTCTTGCAATTTCTGCGAAATTTGCCAAAAATCTCCTGTAGCAAGAGTAGAAGCTCAAAAATCCTCTGACTTCTCTTACATTTTTAGGGGCAGGTGCTTTTATCGTTGCAAGGTCAGTGGCCATGCTGCTCTCGTTAATCACATGACCCGGGTAAGTCACCTCTCTCCTAAAAAAAAATTGCACTTGCTTGGGTTCAATTTCAACCTGGTTCCCTCTGTCTGTGCCCCCTTCTCCCACACCTGAAACAACTCCCCATGAATGTGCCTCTGAAGAAACCATACCGAGCTTCTCTCCCACCAGGCCCTTCTCGACCAAAATCGGGCCGCCTTGGTGGCAAACCCGGACCACTCTGCAATGGCTCACCTGCTGCAAATTTTCCTTTTGTCAAGCTAGACAGCTGCTGGTTAATCTCTTTTAACATTCAGGCAAGTACCAATTCATCTTGGGTCTCTCCCTGGTCTTGAGCCTCCACCTGTTGCACCGCCACCGCTAGCCTCTCGGGTGCACAGTTCGACCTCCTCAAAAAGGTCAGTATCACTATTCACTCATCCGCCCGGTTCTGCATCGCCAACAGAGCCCGAACCTCGGGATGAGGAAGAGCCATCATAAATCTTTCTAATGCCAGCCTCTCCCACGCCACTGGTGGCAGGTCCTTTTCCGCAATCTGCACAGACCAGTGAATGTCCTGGGCTAGCTCCTGCAATGTCTCACCCGATCTTCATTTGCAATGCATTAGCTGAGCCCGGACCAGGTCGCACCTTGCGTCCGTCCTGAACCTATGGTTCAAGGTGTCGCAAAGGTCCTTACTGGTCAACGTCCCTCATGTGACCACGTTTAATACTTCTGCGGCCTGTCCCCGCAGTGACGCCACCAGATCCCCCCTGCGTTCCCTCTCTCCCCAACCATTGAGCTGGGACATGCACTCAAATTGTGTCAGGAAAGCCTCGAGGGTCCCTGACCCATCATATTGTACGAGGAGGATTGCTTTTCCTGGGGCTCTTTTTCCCGACTCCCCCATGTCTGAATCCATTCCAGGGCCAAAACATCCTCCCAGCTGGTTACTCAATTCCTGAGTCCCTGGTGCCGAATGTGACTTGTGGTGAAGGCCCCCTGGGTCAGTTTGATCTCATCCTCGAGGTCCTTTACAGACCAATCCACCTCTTCGCGTAACCCTTGTTGGATCCGAGCAAGCTCTGCCTTCACAACTTTGTCCCAATCATCCAGCCGCTCCTGCATCATTTGATGTACCTTATTCCTGTCCAAATGCGGCTCCCATGGACCTCCATCTGTTATTACCGGCTCCTGTTCCATCATACGGGCTTGTAAGTGTTCTACCTCTCTTAGCAAACAGCCGCCCTGCCGCTGAACACAACCCCACTCTTCTATTTGCTGACACATCCTGGCATCCACTTGTCCACAATAGTTTTGCAGGTGTCATCTTTTATTTTTTCGATTCTTGTACGTGTTGCCTCAATTTTGTTTTCCAATTCTTCCCTCATTCATATAGCCCGAATTTCACCCTCATCTATTTTTAACACCAATTCTTCCCTTTTTTGATTCAAACTCTTATTCCAACTTCTCTTTCATTTCTCCAAATTGTTTAGTTTCAATTTCATTCTCCAACTCTTCAAACTTATCTTGAAATTTTCCTTCCATTTCCTTTTCAAATTTTACCAATTTGTGTCTCCCATTGCTGTTTCATTTCCTCTCTCACTTCATTCATTTATCTTTTAGTTTCATTCCTGTTAAAATTAATTTGTTTCACAAATTTCTCCATCATTGCCTGAAAAACCATCGTGTCCACCTCCCTGGCTCGGTACCGCAGGAGCAGGGGAGGCTCCTTCCCTACCCTCGGCATCTTCCACCCTCGGCTCGACTTCCTGCTCCACGTCGCTTTCACCTCCTCCCCCCCACCCACCTACCCCCTGAGCTGCTACTTCTCACATCCGCCACATGTACAAGATAGCTCTTTCCAATGTGTGGTTAATTCCTTTCACCCCCCAAAAAAAGAAACACCCCTTTTTTATTTCTAACATGCGGATATTAGCCACGTTCCCCTGTGTGAATCATCAACTATCGAGTGTGGGTGTGGAGGGGGATTCGAAAATCCCACTCCTGACTCCAAATGTCACGTGTTTACGGCCAGTTAAAATCGACCATGCATGGATAGCCAAATGGTTACGGCCGAGGCATTCAAATTTTTCGTGGGAACCTTTCGCACGTGGGAAATGCAAAGCAATGGGAGATTTGCCTGGGGATTTTGTGGGTTCAATCATCCAAACCAAAAAATGGGGGTGGGGGCCCGGGGGCAAGTGGGGCGGGGAATCCAAAGACGGGGGCGGGATAATTACATTTTTGGGCGAGGGTAAGCAAATTGAATGGGACAGGGGTGGGGGATGAGTAGGCGGGGGCAAGCACACCCTGGCCAGTCCATGTCCCTCGAGTGTGTGTGAGTTGGTGAGGGTGGTTGAATGAATGGAATCCATCTGTGACGGGTTTCAGCTAGTGTACAATAATGCAAGAAATGCAACAATAAATAAAATAATTATCAAATGTTCAACAATTATGTACAGGGCAAGGAATCAAGCAAAAGCAAATACAAGGCACCAGGAAACAAATAAATAAAGGCCTCAATGGAGTGCTCCCACACACAGACGTACTCGACAAAGGGGTTGATACAAGACACCCAAAAATCCCACAGAGGCCAGGCTTATCTTTCCGGTGAGCAGGCAAAGGTCCCTTGCAAGCGGAAGGCAGGAAAATGTCCACTGGCCCTTGGCACGAAATGCTCAGTGCCGAACAAATATCTTCAGATGCACCCCTCCGCATCTAACGCCGACCTCCCTTCTGTACCAAAGATTGCAAACGCCAGGCGGTGGAACCAGGGGACAGGCTGAAGCGGGGTGCACGACCAGTAGATAGACATCAAGCGAAGTCAGTGAGGAGAGACACACACACACACACACACACACACACACACACACACACACACACACACACACACACACACACACACACACACACACACACACACACATGCAAGGAGAAATGATGATGCCAGATAAAGCATGGAGGCAGAGCTGAGGGAGAGGGAGACAGAGCCAAGAGAGAGAGAGAGAGAGAGGGGGGGAGGGGGGAAGGGGGCATGACCAGCACAGACTCACCTCTTTTATAACCCCCGATCACGTGACCTTCTCGAACCTTCTTTTTAGTTCGTCACCGTGATCTCCATGGGCCCTAGATTCTCCAACGCCGTTCTCCCAGCTTGATACTCTCAGCACCAAAGCTCCTTCCCCCCCCCTCCCCTGGTGCATTTTTCTTGTGTTATGTCTTGCGCTCACTGCAGCCTCCATTTTCATCATTGCCTGCTACAACAGAGCAAAAGCTCCGTCCTCGTTTCCCAAACACAAAGATGGCTACAAGGGATTGTTACGAACAGGGGATCTTACCCATAATCCATATGCTAATTATCACGCCCCCCCACCCCTTGTATGGGGGGAACAAAAATACACCTTCGCACAACAGGTTCCCTGACTTAAAGTGACGTCATTGTCGCTCCTAACCACGTCACATGGCCCATGCAAAGCTTTGCATTCCTATCTCAGCTAAAGTTATTTGACCTTCCCCCACAAACAACACAACATCAACGGTTGTCTTCACAAAATCACACTTCCTTTGAAAACCTCACCAAAAGGGAATGAAGAAACGAGCAACAAAAGTTTGGTCAATCAAACTCGGTTTTAAAATAAAATTGCATGACAATGGCTTTGCAAAACAATGGGACACTTCAGGACCCCATCTAATCAGGAAAGGTCTCCTTGGTACAGTGGCATAGCTTATTGAGAATGGTGACACCAAGAACAGAATGTATTGTTCCTTCAGTGCTCATGTTACAGGTAAACCATGCAAATGCTTCAAAAGTGCGTATTAATCACCTGTGGGACTGACATGGTGAGCCAGGTGCAAATTAACGTTCCAGGCCCAAAATCTCCTGGCTCAGTGGACAACCATTGTGATGGGGTGAGAGGACCTTCTGAATTCCCACAATTAGCATTCCTCACTTTGCTTTTCCACATCAGTGGAACAAATTTATCCCATGTGAATCTCATTGGTCACTTCTTTGCTTCCCGTTTACCAATTCAGTAAAGGCCCTGTCACACCTTGACGATTTAGCCAACGTATGCCTGACGTATGCAAAATTGGGCTAAAACGCCGGCACGCGTCGAATACGTTATGGGTAAGTTTGTATACGTTAAGAGCACGCTGAAAAACACTGCCATACGTCATAGTACGCTGGCTTTCATCGTTGTACTTTGCGGTTGTACTCAAATTTTAGCATGCTTGAAATTTTACGACGTATGCCGGCATATGACTCGCACGTTCCGCTACGCTGGCCATAAGTTGTAGGCACGTTATGCGATCGTTGACACACGTTACTTGTAAGTTACTCATAAGTCGAAACACGTCGAGGTAATGATTAGCGTACCCGAAACTTATTTATAACCTATGAGTAACGTGCTTTGAACCTATGTGTAAGGTACCTCAAACGCATATTGACGTATATAGACGTATTTGATTGACGCCTTCCGGACGACCACAGAACTTACTGAACGTGTTTTTAATTTACAGCTACCGTATGATGGTATATTGGCAGCGTTTAAAAACAACAAAAAAACAACAATAACTTCCGATATTTCGTCACGTGCCTTTACGGAGCCAAGGAGAAAAAAAAGAAAATGTGCCTCGACGGAGAAAATAAGTTTCGGGTATGCTAAACATTACCTCGACGTGTTTCGACTTATGAGTGACTTACAAGGAACTTGTGTCGACGTGTGTCACCGATCGCATATCGTGCCCACAACTTATTCCCAGCGTAGCGGAACATGTGAGCCATACGGCGAGTATGTCGTAAAATTTTCAGCACGCTTGAAATTTCTCGACGTACTAAACGTACCACAAAATATGACAGCGTACTTCATCGTTTTTCAGCGTGCTCTTAATGTATCCACAAGTTACCCATACCGTAATCGACGTGTGCCAGCGTTTTAGACACATTTTTCATAGGTTGGCATACGCTGGCTAAATCATCAAGGTGTGACTGCGATGTTGACACTTCCAATTCTCAGGCGATTATGATTTAAATCGGCGTGTGGCAGGTTTTTAACAGGCTACACCACGAGTTCGTCGGCGATACGTGCAGCGCGCTATGCCTAAGTTCAACTATCGTTGGGAATAGGTTGTGAACGCCGACAACAGGCTAAGCATTCGTTGGTATAAGTTATCTATGAGACAACGAAACGTTCTGTGCCCGTTACTAATATATTACGCATACGACCAACACGTTATGAATACGACCAAAACTTTAAAAAAACGTCAAAATTTCAGCATACGCCAACGTTTTACATACATTTTTATACGTTGCCATTGCTGGCTAAATCGTCAAGGTGTGACAGCGCCTTAATGAGGATCAATGCTTGTGCTACTCAATGACCAGGAAATTTCTGGACACCATGCCAACTCCTCAATGCCCATTAAAAGCCATTTCTCATTTTCTTTCTGACGATTTTGCCAATTAACCCAAGCTTCACAATGGACCTACCGGAGCGGTAGCGCTCATCTCGTGTTCCAGAAGTTCGACGGCGGCCGTACTTGCAGGATGAAGAGGAGGTTGGAGTGATGGAGCCCGTGTGCTGCACCCCGCCTCTTGTCCCATCCAGCCCTGCATAATCATGAGCAGAAACATGACCGGGTGTGCCCTTCAGAATGGAAGTAAACATGGGGCACATCAATCTTGCTTGTTAGGAGGAAAAGGATATTTTGAATGTCCACAGATATTCCAATTAATGAAACTTAAGGTTCCAAGAGTTTTAGGGAATTTTCAAAGAGTTTGGCTGGGACACTGTTAGTATGGATTGCGTTAAATTGGACAATGATAAGATAACAAGATGTCGACTATTTTTCCATTCCCTCTGTTGGATGGTGATGGAAATGATGACGCAGATAGCTGTGCTGCTCCAATTAACCACAGGTGCTTAACCGGAGACTCGTATACAGATCATTCACAAGAAACCTACATTACTTTAACATGTACTCATGAAATCATCAGGACAGAAATCGAAAACAAAATGGGGGGGGGGGGTTGCTAAACCTCCAGCTGTCCTATCGCTTTATGGTAAACAACACTTTTGCAATCTTGCTTCCGGCCATCGAAAATAAAATGCCCTCCCACTCTCCACAATGGCATTTCACAAACCACCGTACAACTCGCTCGCCTGCCGCTGTTAAATGGAAAATGGTTCAAAAGGCCTCCTGGGGTTGAGTAAAGAAAGCAGGTTCGCCGTCACACCTGCTGCACACACCAAAACCAACACGAGTGGAGACGCTGATTGCGTGGAACAGACACACCCAGGAAAGGGCATGCGGTGCTTGCTCAGCTGTGGACCAAGCACACAAGGCGACGGAGACTCTTCGCAAGCGTCACGGCCTGCACTCCAGTCGATGACGTAGAGCACCTGACTGTGAAAACGCTGATGTGAAACAAGGTGGAGCAGTGAGTGTCCTGCGCAGCAACAATCGTATTGCACCAGGTGATGAGTGGAATTAACGCTGACCTTGCCGATAGATAATGGTGTGTGCTGTTTCCTTGCTGGATGCTCAGCACTTAAAAGGTTCGAGTAGAGACAATCGAAGCTGGATAGGCAATGGCAAAGCAACCAGTATAACCTTTGCCACAAAAGTGCATCAGCAGAAACAAACGCTCTGTCGATATATCGATAGGTATACTTTGTCCAATGTGAAGACACCGCACAATAAGGGTCACAAAACTATGCCAACCATACTCTATAAAAAGAAAGCACACACATTTGTAAAATTTCCTTCTCACCACAATTACAAAAATGCAACTTATTCATCTCAAGCCCCATCACCCCAACAAAACAAACCTTCACATCAAATAAACTCCAATAAACAACATGACCCCTTATATGGTGGTCTCGTGGATCTGCATCCATGCGCCACATGACAGTACGTACGTTACCCTGAGCTGTTGGGTAGACAGCTTGTCGCCGTACTGTACCTGAGGCAGTGAACACAAGGTCGGACATGGCCTGAAATCGTCCGTGGTCTGAAGCGGTCGCACACAGATGCATACCGCTCGCACCAGCTGCAAGACGAGGGCACGTGTCTGCACGCAGAGGTGACACCCAGGTGGCCTCGTACGCTTTCGCCAAACAAAGCGTGGGGAGAGCAAGGTGGGGGTGCTGATGAATGGTAGAGCGGTTGTTGGAAAGCAAAGGAGGTGGAGTTTTAACGGGTGGAATGAAGAACTAGTCCCACTCACGAAGGCTCACGTCGATTTGCGTTGGCGGACAGGTGGAACAACTAATGAAATAGATGGAACGTTGATCGATGTGTGCTGACCGCCATGGCAAGCAAGGACAAACGGACGTTTCGGATGTGAACGCATTGTCGGAGCTCCACCGACGACGTCCTGTCGATTCCATCCGAGTTGGAGATTTAAAGGGTGCTCCATCCATCGCTGGGAAGAACGAGCGTGCCGATATTATGAAAACAATATGACAACGACTGTGTGAAGGGGGTAAGGGTGCATGTGAGGGGATAGTGGGATGAGGGGGAGAGAGTCAGGGATCATGCATTTTTTTTTCAAAACCAAGAATTCAACACAGAATCGTGAAGTTGGTGTAAAATCCTTTGTGTGCCTGAGAATCGCTCCGGGGTCCAAATAGGCCGTTTGAGAAAGTGCAAGAAGCGTTTCAGAAACACCACTTGGAACTTCAAACATTTTATCCTGAAATCGTTTTATTTCCTTACAGTGATTTAGACCTGCTCGCATGGTCCAGAAACGTCTCGCCTTGGGACGGACGCGTGAGAGGCGAGGCCCAAGTGCTGCCAGGAAACAGCCGTACAAGGTTCCCTGGACTCGATCAAGAATGTGCTTCACAACTTCAAGCCTTTCAGCCAGAATTCTCCCCATCCCGGCATCGCTCACCACTGACGATTTGTATGAGGACCGACCGAATTGGCACATTCAAGGTAGAGATGACAGGTGTCTGTGGTTTAAAGACCTCATCCTGGTGTGTTCATATGACTTTAAATCTAAACGGCCTTCTGCAGAACAATCTGGAACAGCAAAGGAGCAACGAGGCCTCGCACTCACTCCTTTGTCCCCCCCCCCCCCCGTCAAGCCCGGGGCGGCTTCGCGCCAAATGGCACGTTCGTCTCCGGAGTCGGGATCGCTCCACAGATGGTGCTGGTGGAGTGTGCCAGGGAAGCGATGCAGGAATCAGCATGCACACACCATTACAGGACAATATGCTGAATCACCATCATAAGAGCCATATGCTCCGGTCAAGTCGCTTTCCTCGAGTTTAAATCAGCAAGCACACCTGCAGAACAGTCTCAGACTAGATGTGAACAACAGGTGCGTTGAGAAAAGACTAAAATGTGCAAAGCGATCCAGTAAATGACGAGAGAAAAATCAAATCGAAATGCAATTAATGCATCCATGGAGGATTTTGTCGCCGTGATGGTTTCCCTTCATTTCCAAAGACGAGCGATCACATGCGAGATGCGAACAACCTCGGAATTTCGGAGATGGACGAATCGGATGACAACCACACTCTACGATAGTAAGTGGTGTGATGTGGCCAGGTGTTGAGGGGCATCAATGAAGAGCATTTCACTTTCTGCTCACAGCTAATGCAGGAGTGTTGGTGATAACTCACCGACTCGACACAAACGACACTGTAGGATCTTCACGGTCCACCAGTGAACAGTGCAGACAGACGAGACATCCGGCTTAACGTCCATCTGAGGGACAGCATACACAGTGATGCATCACCCTGCATGTGAAACACCACGGTTGTCGTTTATAGTTAGGTTGACAGTCACACCCAGGCTAGGCAGGTCAAAGGAGGGTGGCACGTCCCTCTCGGCTATCCTGTCAGCCATGGTGGAGGAATTACAAGATTGCAGAAATCACAAGTCGAGGAAAAAAGAAGACTTGCAGGTAAAATATAACAACAACAATCCTTCGCAGTGATTACTATGGTGTGGTGAATAAATGTAACATCGATCTACCAAACAGAAAGTAATGTACATTTCATTCAATAGACATGCCAGTGGGAATTGAAGATAGAAAAGGAGAAAGTAACTAAAATGTTCTGTTATCAAAAATGAATAACAGGAAGTGAGGAAGAGACTGGCACGGTACTCGGTGGAGCGCATACCTCCACCATGCTGAACAGTTTAAGTTCTGTATCCCACTGATAGGCCGGATCTGCATCCGGACCTGAACAAAATCTAATCGGCTCGTTCTCATCACCGGCACAACTCATCCACCAAGTTTCATCCGAATCCGTCCACAACTTTTTGAGATATCGTGCTATGTATCGTTTTTGGCCCTGCCTCTCAATGGTGAAGAATCACTCTAAAAATTATCGTAGCTGGATCTGGATCTTCACCAAAATCTAATGAATTTGTCCTTGTCACACACCCAACTTGTGCACCAAGTTTCGTCCGAATCCATTCATAATTTTTCGAGATATCCTGCTCACAGACGGACAGACAAACAGGGATGAAACCATTACGTACGAAAAAAAATACATTTCCCATTCATATGAAAGCAAACGAAAAATAATCAAAATGTTCTCTAAATTAGAGGGGGGGGGACAAGAAATCCACCAATCGGTTCCATCACACAGACAGATGTCCTGTCTGGCTCAATCACCTGGACTCATGTTCCATCCTCTTTCTCTCTCTCTTTCCAAAACACACACTTCTCACCATCCCTCTCCATCCTTATCCCAAACATCACCCCCGAGCTAGCCAAGACTGTGAAGAGCTACACTCTAAATGACACTGTGGTCAGTCTGCATCCAAATGAAGTAAGGAAACAGAGAATCCATGATTGCTGCCAAACTTGTTTGTGGTATTGAAAAGTTGGATCACCGATAATGTTGGTTGTAATCTCCTTAGATGGATTTGGGAGGACTGCATGAGGCCCTTCCAGGGTCCAATGATCAGTCTTCATTGTTTTAGGTTTACTTTTGTTGAATTCCAACGTGTGACATTTTTAACCTTAAAAGCAAGGGAACATTTTCAGATGTTTTTGATGGCAGCTCTGCTCGAAGGGAGCTTTGAAGGAGTGTCACAGAATCCCGGACAGATTCCAGCTGCAGCTCGTTTGTTATGAAATCTCTCTGTGTCTCTGTCACTCTGTCTCTCGCTCCTTGAGATTAATTTTAAGCGTTTGTTACTTTGACTAGATTCCTGGTAATGAGGTCGATGTTCTTCAGTTTTCAAGTTGTCGTGTACTGTCAATTTGTACCACTTCATACTCGGCCGCTTCAGCTCTTTCTGAACAGTCGACACCATAGTCATTGAGGACCGACATTTCAAATCAGCAATACCAAGTAAATGGGTGAAATGTGGTGGCACCGATTTGTTTTCAATGTTCGTGTCACCGATCATCAATCTGGATTTTGTGCAGTCTCTCATCTATGAATATAATACTCGTATTTTGGCAATGCAACCTGAGTCTGGAACAGGTCAGAGTGGCGTCTTTGCTTACAATGAGCTTTCAACACAGTCTGGCATCATTCATACCTTGCAAAGCTCCGAGCCTGCAGTATTCAAGGCCCTCTCTATGGCTGCTGGCAGGATTTCTCCAAGTCTGCAAATAGCCCGGAGCTTTCAATGGCATCTTTAAATGACACCATATCTGTGGAGGCCAGTGGGTACAAGATGCTCGGTCCCATACTGTACTTTTTGGTGTACATCAATGACCGATCTACACCTGAAGAGAATCGCATATTTTCCCTAATTTGTCGACAATTCGACCCTGAAACAATTGGTTAACCTGTCATTGGTGTGGAACCCTGCAGTGTAACCTGATTGGTGTGGAACCCTGTAACGTTTCTTCCGTGGTTCACCATGCTGCTTCCTTCAAATTGCAACTGCCATGACTGCTCAACATGCAATGAAGTATATAATCACAAGGTTGACACATCGTCGACCGAGAATTAACAGGGTCTATCTGACATTTCATTCAAATTTATAAGAAGTCCATGTAGAAGGGAAACAGAGGAAACTAAGTAAGATTATTTTATGTAACCTTTATATGTACCTGTTATGTAGCACACGATATGAAAATAAAATGTTATGAGATAGCGGCAATTCCACTTTGAATTTTTGATTTCATTTTTCTCAAACTTTAAAAAAGTGTAGTTGGACCCTGTTAATTCTCGGTCGACGATATCTCAATGTGCTCACGGATGGTAGTTACTGCTGCCATGGTTTCAGAATCCGTAGATCGTGCTAATGCATTTTGCTGTTCTGTTGCTTGGTGAATTTGCTTCTTGAACGAAAGGTTTACGGTTAAATTTTGGTAAAGTCTGCAAATTTTAAATAATGTTTTTCTTTTAATCACGTTTCAATGGTTTTAATTAAATGGCCTGCTTATTCCAACCGCTCAACATCAAACTTCACAGCTTTTGGTCCATGAATTGAGATCCTTCAACAAAACGAAGGTGGCTACTTCTCGTCCTGGGAGAACTCCGTTCCACCTTCTGAAACCCGAATTATGGAGATAACAATCAACGACACACAAACCAAGAAGAGAAACGACAAAAAGACTGAACGGATAGATGACAAAAAATCTTTTCCCAGTGTTCCACATTCACGGATGATAAAATCCATGCATTTGTACAAGATCAAACCCCCAAATAATCAAACTGATCGAGAAATTCATGGATCTTTGGAATACCACATTGAGATTAGAGCACTTGGAAGGAAAGATCGAAATACCAGGGGTGAAGATACATTGCGGGATCTTCCCGAGTGACGGCCTTTCGCCCACGATATAAAACAATGCACTGAACGACAAATAAATCGGTAGAACAACTCAAATTAGTGAAACGGTACTCCGACAACGTCCAAATGGAATTTGGTCGAGATAAGTGTGCCAAGTGCACATTTGTACAAAATAAATCAACAAAAACGGACAACATAAAAATGCACCTGGAACGCAACAGCCCCAATAAAATTGACCAAACACCAAAACACAACGAGAAAATGAAGCATCAAACAAATACCTTGGAGTAGAAAAGGGCCACCAAATTTGTCACAAAAAAATGTGCAAAACAATTGCCAAAGAATACCTGCATAGAGCAAGGCTGATCCTGAAAACATTCCTTTCTCCAAGGAACAAAATAAAGGCCATCAACCAAGTTGCAGTAACAGTATTCCAATACAGCTGCGGAAAAATAAACTGGCCACAAGCGGAAATCAATAAGCTCGATATCGAAATGAGGAAACTTCTTCCTAATCACAGTTTTCGGTCCACCAAGTTCACCAAACATCGATCCTCCCCTGCATGTACATCTCTACGTTTCGACATGTTTTCAACAAAAGATCTCATCTCTCTTCCCATAATCTTTATCTCCGTTTGTCAAAGTTGAGAATTTTGAATTGTAATACCATCCTACACCTGGCGGCGGTGCAACACGATACACATTTACATGGAGAATTTGCATCTCATCCCCCTCACCCCCACACCTCCCAAGCAAAGATAAAAAACACCCCTACGGATTAATTGGGGTCATGCCAATTTCATGTAGAAAGTCTGGATGTAATTGTCCCAGAACTGTAAGAGGGGTAGTGTGACAAACAAGCAAACAAACCCACAAACGCACAAACACCAATCCGTGAATTACAGGAAGGATTTTTTTCTTCAAAATATTGTTCTGCATTAGAGTGATAACACTTGAGCAAATGTAACTTCATGATTTCTTCAATTTTTGTTTGCAAATAACACACCAAAATATGTGTACATAACACTTTACACCAGTGTACATGTTTACATATCACAATCCAAACAAGGCCTGTCTTTTGAGATTGAGAAATCGTTCAATTATACAATGTCATATCGAACTACAAGATCCATTAATGGCATATTATAATATTATACTGCGGTTGTGATATTTCAACGTTATTACATGAATGGAATATAAAGGAGCACATTTCAATGACACACCCAAACTGCACGGATGAAACGTCTCGCCAAAAGGACCGTCATTGAATGAGAATATGGAAATATGGTCCTGATGGACTAAATAATATGCCTTAGGTTGACAAGGTACAAATAAACTAAGACAATACACCAATGTGTTAAGTTTCAATGTTCAGCAAGATGGTTTGCATCTTTAAACCAACACAACAATGTTGAGAAAGAAAGTTTACTTCTTTGAACCAACAGAACAACAATGTTAAGAAGGAAAGTTTCCTTCTTCAAACCAACACAACAACAGTGTTCAAGAAAGTTTACTTCTTCAAACCACCACAACAATGCTCAGGAAGAAAGTTTACTTCTTTAAACAAACAAAACAACAATGTTCAGGAAGAAAGTATAATTCTTTTACCAACACAATATTCAGGAAGAAAGTTTACTTCTTTAAACCAACCAAACAATGATCAGGAAGAAAATTTACTTCTTTCAACCAACACACAACAACAATGTTCAGGAAGAAAGTTTCCTTTTTTAAACCAACACAACAACAATGTGCAGGAAGAAAGTTTACTTCTTCAAACCAACACAACAGTGTTCAAGAAGAAAGTTTACTTCTTCAAACCACCACAACAATGCTCAGGAAGAAAGTTTACTTCTTTAAACAAACAAAACAACAATGTTCAGGAAGAAAGTATAATTCTTTTACCAACACAATATTCAGGAAGAAAGTTTACTTCTTTAAACCAACACACAACAACAATGTTCAGGAAGAAAGTTTACTTTTTTAAACCAACACACAGCAACAATGTTCAGGAAGAAAGTTTACTTTTTTAAACCAACTCAACAACAATGTGCAGGAAGAAAGTTTACTTTTTTAAACCAACTCAACAACAATGTGCAGGAAGAAAGTTTCCTTTTTCCAATAAAGACCACAACAATGTTCAGGAAGAAAGTTTACTTCTTCAAACCACCACAACAATGCTCAGGAAGAAAGTTTACTTTTTTAAACAAA
Source organism: Eptatretus burgeri (assembly GCF_056783735.1). Classification (NCBI taxonomy): domain Eukaryota; kingdom Metazoa; phylum Chordata; class Myxini; order Myxiniformes; family Myxinidae; genus Eptatretus; species Eptatretus burgeri. The sequence goes on along the minus strand of NC_140964.1, from coordinate 6,266,639 downwards.
CAAAACAACAATGTTCAGGAAGAAAGTATAATTCTTTTACCAACACAATATTCAGGAAGAAAGTTTACCACTTTAAACCAACCAAACAATGATCAGGAAGAAAATTTACTTCTTTCAACCAACACAACAACAATGTGCAGGAAGAAAGTTTCCTTTTTCCAAAAAAGACCACAACAATGTTCAGGAAGAAAGTTTACTTCTTCAAACAAACACAACAATGTTCAGGAAGAAAGTTTACTTCTTTATATCAACACAACATCAATGTTCAGCAAGGTTCACCTCTTTAAACTGACACAGCTACAATGTCCAACTAAATTTCTTCTTCAAACCATCCATTAATTTAACTAAAAGAAATAATCCTTTGAGAGCTGTTTCCCTGTGTACGTACACATTCACATGTTTAAAACACTCATAATACTGAACTGCTTGATGTGCAAACAACATTGTTGACCAACAACCCCAAGATTTCAGACAGGTACAGAAAATATTGTGAACAGACATTCTTTGCTCAAGCTGACAAGGCTGACTTTTAATTTAAAATCTCAGTCTAATCATCCAACTCAATTATGATATCTGTCAAGTTCACACTGTGGCATATGCACGCCCCTATCATCATCGGTGGTTCGGGCCGGGGGTGCGGAGGTGACGTCACGGAGGTGCGACAATGGCGGTGATCCTGAAGGCCAGTGTGTGAGCTGCAATTAACCTCCTTGCCAGGGAGGTCGAGCCTCTGAGTGATTTATTACACACACGTTCAGGGATTTCCTTATCCTCGCATGGGTTCTGCTTTGGTTCCTCCACTCGGACTTCCACAAGCTCTTGTGGTATGATGGAACACTCCGTCTACTTGAACTACAGTTTTCCATCAGCTATGTATATCTGGTTGAGGAATGTTTGGGAATGCCTGATTCTAGATAAGATCTTGGGAATTTGCTCTCTTCACATGCATACTCAGGGAATCTCTGCAAGGTGGAAGAGGGCTCACGTCTACTCCATTGTAGCTTGTCAGCAGCATCCCTGATTTGGCAGTGAACTGTTCTGGAAATTTTTCAAGCGACAACGTTTTGATGTCATTGGTGTCTGAACCTATATAGAAGAGGCATGTGAAGTGTTCCAGCCTCTCAAATAAGCAATTCTCAATTTCAGCTTATATTTCATGTGTGAGGAAAATGTCAAGGAAGTCTTGATGTTGCCTGAGAGTTTTCATCGGCGTCAGTTTCCCGTTGCGTACAAAGGTGCTGTTGGAACTGCAGTCGCGAAGAGCATGTACTGCAGGGAGTGGCCACGTAGCGGAAAGTGGCCCTTTCCCACATATTTGATAACACTTTGCACATCTGTAGGATGCCTCTTGTTCCCAACTCCAGTGTCAAATGTCATTTTCTGGTTGAATTCCTTTGTGAAACCGAGTATAAGTTTGAAGACATCTGCATCTGACGATCTCAAAATTTTTGTGGAATCATACGGTGAATGGGTGGCAATGTGTCGACAATGAAGGATGATCTTTGTGTCGGCTTCTTCTTATGTACAATTTAGATTTTCAACCCCCTCTGACATGGTTTATTGAGCATTAGTACTTGTCAGACAGTCGCACGACTTTTGACAAACCGAACCTTTTTGCCATGAAGTTTTGGGGTGCACTTATCCTTCCACTCATGTGGAAGGAAACTGGTGAATTGATGCTTATTTTGATCATTTGACAGGAATGACTTCCAATCTGTTGGAAGCTTTGTCAGGGTTGCTTTAATGGAGTGTTTTTTTTTTTTGTTATTTTTTGAAGAACCCCTTCTTGCTCTCTCCATCCCCTTGATTGACAAAGGGAAGTAGGAGTCTGTCACAAAGTCAACATGATGTACGTTAGGAAGCTGTTCAAATACACTCTTGTCAAGCTCTCCAAATGTGCTTGTTTGTGCCATCTCTGCTGGCATCAGAGCACTGCCATCAATGATGTAGCATGTGGGTCTTTGAGTGGATATTTGTATTGTGTGTGAATCACCTTCCAAGAAATGCGTCAACTTGGACTTGTTCATCTTCACAGGGAGTCCATCAGCAGCAGCAAGTACCCTTAACTAAGTGAGCCTTGCTCGACATTTTTTCTGCGTCAGTTTAAAGATGTAAACCATCTTGCTGAACATTGATGTGTCGGTTTAAAGAAGTAAACTTTCTTCCTGAACAACGATGTATGTAAGCTTTCCTCCTGGAAATTGTTGCTGTATTCCCAAACAACTTTATGTTTTCTCAATGTTGTCAAAACCTGAAACTTGTGGTAAAAACGTTGTGTGTTTCCAGGGTTTCTGTGATTATTTTGAACTAAAGAGTTTATCTTTTTCTGCTGCTCAAAGTCGCTTAAGGCCCGGTCACACCTTGACGTTTTAGCCAGCGATGGCAACGTATTAAAATGTATGTAAAACGCTGGCTTACGTTGAACTTTTGATGTTTTTTTTTAAAGATTCGGACGTATTCATAGCGACTTGGTCTTATGTATAACGCATTGGTAACTACACAGAACGTTTCGTTGTGTTATAGATAACTTATACCAAAGAATGCTGAACCTGTTGTCGGCCTACACAACCGATGCCCAACGATAGTCTAACTCAGGCATAGCGCGTTGCACGCATCGCCGACGATGTCGTGGCGTAGCCTATTAAAAGGCTGACGCACAACGATTCAAATCATAACTGCCGTAGAAATGGAAGGGTCAAAATCGCGGTCACACCTTGGCGATCTTGCCAGCGTATGCCGACGTAACAAAAAGTGTGTCTAAAACGTTGGGGCACGTCGAATACGGTATGGGTAAGTTTGGTATGCGCGAGTAGAACGCTAAATACGCTATCATAAGTCGTAGTAAGTAGAGTACGTCAAGAAATTTTGAACATGTTCAAAATTTTACGACGTACTCGGCGTATGACACACGTTCGCATGCGATGAGGATAAGTTTTACACACGATATGTGGATGCTTACACACGTCCACAAACGCTACTTATAAGCTACTCATAAGTCGAAACACGTCGCGGTAATGTCTTTTTTACGCGAAACTTATTTCTAACTTATGTTTGACGTACTTTGAACCAATTCTTTACGTAGTCCCAACACACATCGACGTATGTAGATGTATTCCAATGACGTCTTCCGGTCGACAAAAAAAAAAATAAATGAACGTGTTTCCAGCTTACAACTGCCATATAAAGACGTGTTCCCAGCGGTTTTGGGAATTGGTATATAAAAATGGTGTTCATAAAAGGGGAACCCAACAGTGTTTTCGAGTCCTTTTTGAGTCGATGTCCATGTCAGCAGTAACAGTATCAGTATTACTATTAGTATTAGTATTAGTAGTAGTTTGTTCATGTTGGCAGTAGTAGGTGGGTGTGAGGGGGAGGGTGTGGGTTATGATGGATCGTCCTTGCGTCCGCGTGTCCACGGGTAGGTTCATAGGCTGCCACTCAACGATTTAAATGGCTGCATCTCCACTATTGAAAGTAGACGCTTGCGCTCAACAATTGGATTTTTTTTACACTCAACGACTTTTAAACGGTACCACTCAGCTAGTTTCATTGTTTACAATGAACGATTTAAATTGCTGTCACTCGCCTTTGTTTTTTTTTTTTTTTTTTTTTTTTTTTGACGCTGGGGTTTGGAAATTTGAAACGTTTCTTCTGAACGTGTTAAAACGCTCAAACTCGACTATTTTAAATAGACGCTGCCGATGGACAATTGGAATCATAGCCAAGCTAGACATCGAAGTGTGAACATCCTCGTCATGCCGAAGAAAAGTTTGAAGAATGCTGCAAATAAGTGTCCTGGCCGTGGCCGTGGACGCTGACGCAAGGACGATCCATTATACCGACGTCTTTCAGCCTATGAGTAACTTAAAAGTAACATCTGTCGACGTGTGGCAACGATCGCGTAACGTGCCAACAACACGTTCATCATAGGTAGGAAATAAGTTTCGGGTACTCGAAACACTACCTCGGCGTGTCTCAACTTATGATTAACTTACAAGTAGCATGTGTTGACGTCTGTCAACGATCGCAGACCGTGCCTACAACTTGTGGCCAGCGTAGCGGAACGTGTGAGTCATACGCCGGCATACGTCGTGAAATTTCAAGCATGAAAAAATTTGAGGACAACCAAAAAGTACAACGTTTAAAGCCAACGTACAACGACGTATGGCAACGTACTACGACATATGCCAGCGTGCTCTCAATGTTATCAAAACTTACCCATAACGTATTCAACGTGTGCCAGCGTTTTAGAAAAAAAATTCAAAAATCGGCATACGTTGGCTAAAACGTCAAGGTGTGACCGGGCCTTTACAATAACATTTTCTTTTTTGAAAACTCAACACATTGGTGTATTGTATTAATTTATAAGTACCTTAAACTCAACACAATGGTGTATTGTATTAATTTATAAGAACCTTCAACTCAACACATTGATGTATTGTATGAGGTTATCAGTACCTTAAACTCAACACACTGGTGTGTTGTATTAACTTATAAGTACCTTAAACTCAACACATTGATGTATTGTATTAATTGATAAGTACCTTAAACTCAACACATTGGTGTATTGTATTAATTTACAAGTACCTTAAACTCAACACATTGATGTATTGTATTAATTTATAAGAACCTTAAACTCAACACATTGGTGTATTGTATTAATTTACAAGTACCTTAAACTCAACACATTGATGTATTGTATTAATTTATAAGAACCTTAAACTCAACACATTGGTGTATTGTATTAATTTATAAGTACCTTAAACTCAACACATTGATGTATTGTATTAATTTATAAGAACCTTAAACTCAACACACTGGTGTGTTGTATTAATTTATAAGTACCTTAAACTCAACACATTGATGTATTGTATTAATTTATAAGAACCTTAAACTCAACACATTGGTGTATTGTATGAATTTACAAGTACCTTAAACTCAACACATTGATGTATTGTATTAATTTATAAGAACCTTAAACTCAACACATTGGTGTATTGTATTAATTTATAAGTACCTTAAACTCAACACATTGATGTATTGTATTAATTTATAAGTTCCTTAAACTCAACACATTGATGTATTGTATTAATTTATTTGTACCTTGTCAACCTAAGGCACATTATTTCGTACATCGCGACCATATTTCCACATTCTCATTCAATGACGGTCCTTTTGGCGATATGTTTCATACATGCAGTGTAGGTGTGGAGTTGAAATGTACTCCTTTATATTCCATCAATGTAATCACGTTAAAATATCACAACCCCAGTATAATATTAATATAATATATAACATTGATGTGAAGTGTTTTGTGCAGATATTTTGGTGTATCATTTACAAACAAAAATTGAAGGAATTAGAGTTACATTTGTTCAAGTGTTGTTCACTCTATTGCAGAACAACATTTTGAAGGAGGAATATATAAAAATGGTGTTCCAATTTCAAAATGGTCATACATTTTTGGAGTGTAAATATCTAACCAAATATTACATTTTGATGCTGTTTGTTATTTTGGGTGTGGTGAACATGTACAGGGTGTCCTAAAAGTCACCTAGGGATTTAGAAATTAAATAACATTTCTGTTTTTTAATCATTTGTTTTTCTTTTCTTTTCAGAATTTGGATTAACATTTGGAAATTACCCATGGAAAAATTCACAAATGAACAAAGAACCAAAATCGTGGAATTTTATTTTAAATTTCATCGATCAATTATTCTCACCCAAAGAGCATGGACCCAAAGTTTGTTTTTTTTTTCAAATTTTTCAAAATTTGGATTTTCAAATGGCCAATTGGGCAGATTTGATCAGAAAGCCCTGCAGAACAGAAATGCCAAATTTGATGCTTGTATCATAATTTGCACGATTTTTCTACTATCTACTACACAAGTAACACCTAATTGCCTGAGAAGACCTGGGATATCGTGGCAGTAAACAAACTGCTTATCTTCTGAGAAAAAGGCAACAAAGATCTGGTCCCGCTTTCGGAAATATGAAACATTTGCAGAGTGGTCAACTAGATTTTATTTCTTGCATCCTGGAGGCTAATACCTCAGCTGCTTCCTTGGAGAGCCCCAAATCATGCACAAAGTCATTCAATTCCGGTTGGCTAAACTGCTGAGGGGCTGAAGACTGTTTGGTATCAGATGAGGAGGCTTCGGATTCTGAAACCATTTCTTGAAGCCTGTCATCACGACCCTCGTGCTCTTGCTGATTATGTTCACTGCCTTCATCTTCAGATAAGACAAAACCATTAAAGACTGGAACGGGGAGTTCCTCAGAGTGCGGAGTCGGTCGAATTGCTGAGGGAATACAGGGATAGGAGATCATTTGCCGGTTTTTTTCTTGCCGACACCCTTTGTGTTGACCAGGCAAAAATGCAGTCAGTTACGTGGTCCTTGGGTTCTTGCCAAACCATGGGAACTCCAAAAAGCAGACCCTTTCGTTTTCCTTTTGTCCAGTCACGAAGCATTTCCTCACAATTATGACATACAATATGAGGAGCCCATTTCTTGTCTTGGTCGCCAAGGGGAACATCAAAATAGGCTTTATAGGCACGCCTTACAAACGATGTTATATTGTGCTTTTGATGAAGTAGTGTGTAGCAGCCACATACATAACAGAATGCATCAGGATTATTTACACATTTATGTCTTATTGAAGAAGCCATGATCAGATCTGAAACAAAGAAAAACATAAGTTAAAGAATATATATCAATAAAGATAAATAAATATCAATAAAGATAAAGAAAATTGATGTCAAATAAATCGTGAGCAAATTGTTAGCAGCAAAACAAATGTGGTCTATAGTTATTTAGCAGTTTAGGCATCATATATTTCCACTAAAGTCCAAAATCGCACCCCTAGTTCCCAAGTTATCCCTAGTGCAAATAGCAATGGGTGTCCTTTTTTGCAAAAATCGCAAGTTTCAAATTGCATGAAAACTAGAGCATGTAGAGGAAAACCAATTTCAGATTTGAAATCAGCATTGAAAAAATACATAGAAGAAGTTGAAAAATCTCATGCAACAGATAATAAGAAAAAAATTGTTCCCCAGTGTTATTTGTGTCCTTTATGACGTCCCCCAAAATAGTATATTCCCCGTTTGGAACGATTTTCAATTTTATTTGACTATCAGACAGACAGACAGACAGACAGATGATAACAATAACCTCACTCCTCTGTGCACATGCACACCCCGGAGGAGGTTCAGCAACATTTGTCAAATTTCGAGCCCAAGTCCTGCTCAACTGCAGGTACGTGATCCGATTTGTGTTCTACCATGTTGAAAATGTAAAATTAAATTGAAATCAAGTCGTTCCTTGATCATAGACTGACGTCTGTTGACAGACGGAGAATGAACTGATTGCTTAACCCTGCTTTTTCCTTCATGCTTGGGGTAACAACCACAAAACTAAGGCTTTGGAACTTTGGAGCAACATTGTTCAACAGGCAAAACAGACAGATTTTGCCTTAATACGACCACTAAATAACGTTGGCAAAAGTTCAAAACCATCGACAGCAAGAAAAAGTTGCCATGAAGTCCATGAGAGTGCAGGAGTGGAGAGAGCAACGCACCAAAGGAGAAAGTGAGACAGGTGCACAAAGTCTACCCTTTAGAGTATTATAATACAGGGAGTTCCAAAAACACCTGGACAACTTCGGTTGTCAATATATTTAGTACCACTAATGAGGTATAGTGATGGTGTGCACAAAACTATTTATGAGTTTGTGTCATAAAAATCAAAGGGTATTGTTGTATCATTTGTGGTTCTAACTTTTCATGTGTGAAAATATATATATATATATATATCTATATATATATATATATATATATATATATATATATATATATATATATATATATATATATATATATATATATATATATATATCTATATATATATATATATATATATATATCTATATATATATATATATATATATATATATATATATATATATCTTCTTCTTCTTTCGGCTGTTCCCGTTCGGGGTCGCCACAGCGGATCATTTGATCCGCATAGTGATTTGGCACATGTTTTGCGCCGGATGCCCTTCCTGACGCAACCCTGGTTGCCTCTTACAACACAGGGATATGGTACACCTATTTTAACCGGGGTATACACCGGCCCAGCACACTGGTACTCATTTCACCGACCTCGGAAGGTTGACAGGCTGAGTCAACCCCCTGGTGTATTAATTCAGTGGCCCAACGGGGCTTGAACTCAGGAGCTTTTGGATCCCAAGCCGCTGCCCTAACCACTGCGCCAACACCAGGTATATATATATATATATATATATATATATATATATATATATATATATATATATATATATATATATATATATATATATATATATATATATATATATATATATATATATATATATATATATATATATATATCAACCAAACTTGTATGGGTTTTTTTGGAACACCCTGGGATATCTCTGACTACAGTACTTCTTGACAGCCTCAATAATTCCCAGTTTCTTGTGGGATTGACTGGATAAGGTTTTGTTCCAAGTCTTTCATGAACCGGCTGGCCAGGTGCGATGTCATGTTCAACTGAGGTTGATTTGGGCAGGAATTTGTAATTTGTTCAGGGTGTTGGTGATAACTCGCCTGCTCTTCACAATCGACACTGTGGGGTATTTTAATGTTCACCAGCTAATACCAGCAGACAGGACACCATGCTCAATGTCTATCTGATGAAGGGGTATTTTGTGGTTGACCAATCCGACAGTTTATCGTCGGGTCAGGAATCACACCCAGGGTAAACAGCTCTCAGATAAAGTGCACTACCTTTTCTTTTAAAGTGGATGTCAAGTATGATTTTCGTGCTTTCGGTTTGCAAAAACAAGTAATAAACAAACTCTCAATAAAACGTAGACATGTGAAATAAATGAAAATGGCAGATGAAGCATTCAAATAGATTTTGCTCACAAGCACTTGGCTTGCATTGCATTGGGAGGGCTCTGAGCCAACAGCAAAGTGGATTAGGAGGAACCAAGGAGTTTCATGGGCTCTGGGGCTTCCATTCACAAGGGGTAAGACCTTCACGGATCGAGCCAACAACCTCCACAGCCATAAAGGGGCCAAATTAATCTTCGTAAAACGTAAATGGAAGTATTTCGAGAATGAAAACTCTCCCACCAGAACAGGTATAAAAGGTAAATAGGTACAGCTTGATGGAGATCTTATTTTTAAATAAATTACAAACATGAAGATAATAAACCAAGTAAAACATGAAACATGTATCGTAGCTAATTTGTATTCTATGTTGTGGTTCAATTACTGCAGGGCAAAACATTGTCGATTCTTCATGATGGGCCTGCCAAAGCATCAGGGTGGCAGGTTAGAGTTGGCAAATCATTTTTGTATATTTTACACAGAAATGTTGGTTCATGGTGGAGCTTAAGGGGTTCACAGACTGACAGAGGATCAATGAGCAACAGGTGGACAAAGATGTTACACAGGAGTGTGGATGAGTGGCAGAAAGGAAACAGATGGGAAAGGAGGAGTCAGTCAGCAAGAGTACAAGTGAAAAGAGGATTGGGGGGAGGTGATGGGGGGGGGTATGAGAGCAAACATGAGGTGATGATGGGAAACATTCTAGAAAGGCTGGAGGGAACGGCACAAGACAACACAAACAGTTCCACAGACGGAGAAATAGGAGGTATATAGGAATGAAGGTGAGCGTTCAGTTTGGAACAAGGGAGGATAAGCAGTTTGGGAATTTGGAAGAACACGTACCAACCTGGGTGGGCCGGGGGATGAAAGAGAGACAAGAGGATGATGGGAGCGAGGCTATAAAAAAAACCAAAAAACTGAGAGCTCATCAAACTACCTGCAATGGGAGAGAAGGAGTCCTTAGGGCATGGCCTCCTGCCAAGAGATGCCTATGACACGTCATAGACTTGATCACTTCCAGTGCAGCAATATGGCAATCAGCAGCGCGAAGTGCAGACCCTAATCTACGAAACTTCAATTGAAGGCCTTCGAATGCATGAGCCCAAAAAGGCCAGTTTGAAGATGTAGTTTGCTCAAGATAAGTTAAGACAGATTGGGAAGCCAAGGACATGCATGGCCTGCACCTCCTCCTGGGGTTGGCAGTAGTAGTAATAGTAAACTGGGGTGTTCACAAGCTGATCCTAGTGGAGGGAATGATTGAGGAATGGGATTTTCCTGTTTTGAAAGATACTCCAGAGTCATAAAAAAAGACTGAAGATCAATCATAAAAAGATAGGTCAGCCCGATTGAGGATTCCCGTCTGAACCAATGGCTCTTGATGCTGGACACCCAGGTGAAAATCCCAAACTACAATACTTATCGGTTATCCGTTCTCGAGGAATGTCATTGTAATTCACATGAAAGTAAACCGAGGTCTGGAAATGTGTTTACCCTGCAGGTAATTTATGTACAAGCTCCTCCATGATCAATGTAATGAAAAAAAAAAAAAAACACATCCTCAAGAACTCTCTGACATCCTATTCATGTATAATCGTAATTTTAATACCACTCCAATTTCAATTGCACTCTAAAAATAAAATAAAACAACCACTTATAAATCCTTGTTAAACTGACGAATTGTTGACTCAGTCAGACAATTGTTGACTTGTTGACACGGCTGGCTCAGTCGGAGACACCACTTGCCTTCAAAGGAATGAGAAACGTGCAGAAACAGCACAAAGATAGTGGCCATGATATTTTGGGGGTCACCAACGTGGAACGTGGTCTGTTAGCTTTTAAAAATAAACTTGGAAAAAAAAAAAAGAGTAAGGATGAGCTGTGGCTCATGGCAAAGGAGGAGGTGAGGTCGTTTGTGGGTCTGACAGGGTACCATTGAGACTACATCCCGAATGATGTGGCCAATCCTTTACCGCGTACTGATTTGACCAGAAAGGGGCAACCAAGTAAAGTGGTATGAGGGGGATGCTCAAGAAGGACCGACATGACCCTGGAGGAAAACCGCAACAGCAAACCCACATTGAGACGACCAGACCCGAGTAGGCCATTTGTACTCAAGATCGATGCTTCTGATATTCACTGGTAATGGAGCCGTTTTATTAATGTCCGTTGAACTTTGAACAGTTTTCTTCAGTTTTGCGTGTGTGTGTGTGCGTTTTAATGTTGAAGGCTCCAGTCACAGACTCCTGTCACAGACTTAAGGCCAGGCCTTGGATAAAAGAAATGCGTCGATAGAAAAGTGAAGCAAGAGAGAATCGTTTAAGAGTTTTTGAGGAAGTCAAAAAAAAAATCTCCTTTTAAAAAAAGGGAAGGTCATAAGTGTTTGGAAAGACATGAGAGGTAAAGAGTTCCAGAGTTTAAGGCCCGGTCACACCTTGACGTTTTAGCCAGCGATGGCAACGTATTAAAATGTATGTAAAACGCTGGCTTACGTTGAACTTTTGATGTTTTTTTTTTAAAGATTTGGACGTATTCATAACGAGTTGGTCATATGTATAACGCATTGGTAACTGACACAGAACGTTTCGTTGTGTTATAGATAACTTATACCAACGAATGCTGAAGCTGTTGTCGGCCTACACAACCGATGCCCAACGATAGTCTAACTTAGGCATAGCGCGTTGCACGCATCGCCGACGATGTCATGACGTAGCCTATTAAAAGGCTGACACACAACGATTCGAATCATAACTGCCGTAGAAATGGAAGTGACAACATCGCGGTCACACCTTGGCGATCTTGCCAGCATATGCCGACCTAAGAAAAATGTGTCTAAAACGTTGGGGCACGTCAAATACGGTATGAGTAAGTTTGGTATACGTGAGTACAACGCTAAAGTACGCTATCATACGTCGTAGTAAGTAGAGTACGTCAAGAAATTTTAAACATGTTCAAAATTTTACGACTTACTCCGCGTATGACACACGTTCCGCATGCGATGGGGATAAGTTGTACACACGATATGCGGACGCTTACACACATCCACAAAGGCTACTTATAAGCTACTCATAAGTCGAAACACGTCGCGGTAATGTCTTTTTTACGCGAAACTTATTTCTAACTTATGTTTGACGTGCTTTGAACCAATTATTTACGTAGTCCCAACACACATCGACGTATGTAGACGTATTCCAATGACGTCTTCCGGTCGACAAAAAAATGAACGTGTTTCTAGCTTACAACTGCCATATAAAGACGTGTTCCCAGCGGTTTTGGGAATTGGTATATAAAAATGCTGCTCATAAAAGGGGAACCCAACAGTGTTTTCGAGTCCTTTTTGAGTCGATGTCCATGTCAGCAGTAACAGTATCAGTATCAGTATTAGTATTAGTAGTAGTTTGTTCATGTTGGCAGCAGAAGGTGAGTGTGAGGGGGAGGGTGTGGGTTATGATGGATCGTCCTTGCGTCCGAATGTCCATGGGTAGGAGACATCTTTTCACCATTGCTCGAAGTTCTTCGCGGCTAATTTTTTATGGGGCTTTTTCAACATTGAGCTATAGCTTGTTTTTACGATTTAGGTCTATTCATAACGGGTTGGACAAATGCACAATGAACTAATAATGTGCATAGAGCGCTTTGATTACTTATAGATACGATATACTAACAAATAATTATCGTGAAGCCGGCGTTCACAAACTATGCCCAACGATAGCCTAACTTATCCATATCGTGCGGCAGTTTATCTTTGCCGGTGACGTCGGGTTTGCTATTCATAGGCTGCCACTCAACGATTGAAAATGGCTGCATCTCCACTATTGAAAGTAGATGCTTGCGCTCAACAATTGGATTTTTTTTTACACTCAACGACTTTTAAACGGTACCACTCAACTATTTTCATTGTTTACAATGAACGATTTAAATTGCTGTCACTCGCCTTTGTTTTTTGACGCTGGGGTTTTGAAATTTGAAGCGTTTCTTCTGAACGTGTTAAAACGCTCAAACTCGACTATTTTAAATCGACGCTGCCGATGGACAATTGGAATCATAGCCAAGCTAGACATCGAAGCGTGAACATCCTCGTCATGCCGAAGAAAAGTTTGAAGAATGCTGCAAATAAGTGTCCTGGCCGTGGCCGTGGACGCTGACGCAAGGACGATCCATTATACCGACGTCTTTCAGCCTATGAGTAACTTAAAAGTAACGTCTGTCGATGTGTGGCAACGATCACGTAACGTGCCAACAACACGTTAATCATAGGTTAGAAATAAGTTTCGGGTACGCTAAACATTACCTCGGCGTGTCTCAACTTATGATTAACTTACAAGTAACATGTGTTGACGTCTGTCAACGATCGCAGACCGTGCATACAACTTGTGGCTAGCGTAGCGGAACGTGTGAGTCATACGCCGGCATACGTTGTGAAATTTCAAGCATGAAAAAATTTGAGGACAACCAAAAAGTACAACGTTTAAAGCCAGCGTACAACGACGTATGGCAGTGTTTTTCAGCATGCTCTCAATGTTATCAAAACTTACCCATAACGTATTCAACGTGTGCCAGCGTTTTAGAAAAAAAATTCAAAAATCGGCATACGTTGGCTAAAACGTCAAGGTGTGACCGGGCCTTTAGCAGTGAAGGGGAAGAAACAAACAATCGTAATGGCGGCTCACCCTTGAGTTGCCAATGGCCACACAGTGATCATGCAATGTAGTGCCTTGTCGAGTGTTTGTGGCCTCGCAAATGTCAGAGGTACACAAGCAGAAAGTTCTTGGGAGCAGAAAGTGAAGTAATATGTACAGAAAAGAGAACGAGACTCGATTTTGCGGTGTAAATTGAGTGGTCGAGTTTTGAGGTCAGATTGGGAGAGTTTATTAGTGGGATTACTTTGGATTCATTCCTGTCCAGCAAGTATGGGGAGATAGAACCTCCATATATGAGAGCAGCACTCGAAACAAAGATGAATTAATCCTTTATATATTTGAAGCAACTGTTCGGATGAGAAGGATTTTCAACATCGAAACAGGACTCTGAGTTTCTTGGAGGCAGGTTTCGCTATTTGTATAATGTGTGGATTCCAGGATAAATTTGATGTTTGGGTAATATCTAGTAGGTTTATTGTATAACATGGTCTAATTGTGGAGCTTTCAAAGGAAATGAGAGAGAGAGGGGGAGAGGGAGAGTGAGAGAAAGGGGGGAAGGGGGGAGGGGAGAGGGAGAGGGAGAGGGAGAGGGAGAAAAAAAAAAAGAGTGCCAGTTTGAGTGTGATATATCGGAAGAGATTGAGTTTTTGAAGCATTAAACTTACATTCTCCCCACTGAGAAATCTTATCCAAATCCGAATTTAAAGAGGTGGCTGTGATGAAACGAGATGTAGATCGAGTGAGGGAAGACGGGGCAGATGGGAAAAACAGGGAGGAATGTAATGTTGAGTCATCAGCAGACGAGTGCATTTGGTTATTTGTGGAAGAAAGAAGGTCATTGACAAAAAGAAGGAAGCATGTTGGGGACAGAACAGAACCCTGAGGTACACCGCTGTTGATAAGAAAGGGGGGAGATGTTGAACCATCAACAATTACGGAGATAGGGCGGTCGGAGAGAAAGCTTGATATGAGAGAGCAGAGTGAAGGAGGAAAGCCGAAAGAGGGAAGCTTGGATATCAAACCCCAATGCTAAACTCTGTCGAAGGCTTTTGAGATATCAAGGTCTATAACAAAGGATTTCCTAAAGTCTCTCAAAGAAGAGGCCAGACATTCGTAATGTAAGGAATGATATCACCTGTAGATCTTGCCTTGCGAATTCTATATTGATGGTCAGAAAGTGGACTGTGAGATTCAAGATGCTTGAGAAAATGGGAATTGAGAAGATATTCAAAGACTTTGGAAAAAGTAGAAGTCAGAGCAATAGGATGGTAGTTAGAAGGGTTAGAACGATCACCCTTCTTTAAAATAGGACGTACTAAGGCATGTTTCCAGGAAAGAGGAAAAGTTTTTGGGTTTTTAAACAAAAACAAAACAAACGAGCAAGGTTCAAGTTCTGAAGCACATTCCTTCAAGACACGGGGAGGAATGACATCTTGCTCATTGGCCTTGCTTATGTCCAGAGAGAGGATAATTTTTTTGACTGCATGAAAAGAGATCATAGGGAGGGACATACGTGGGATTGGTGAGGGGAGCATCAGAGGGAGATGGAATGTTCGAGTCATCCAGTGTGGAGTTAGAGGATAGAAGAGAACCAAAAAGAGTTACTTTATCGGTCGGAGAGACACCGATTGGATCATCGGAATGGAAATGCGAAGGAAAGGTAGAGTGACAGAAGTTGTTGGAGATACTTTTAGCTAATGACCAGAAAGATCTATTAGTGGAAGAAGATGAGAGGTTTTCACATTTCTTTTGAATAAAGAAATGCTTCGCTTCACGAATAACATGTTTGCAATGATTTCTGGCAGATATGAAAGCTGAATGAGAGTCGGAGGAAGAAGTTTTCCCATGTCGGATGTGCCACGTTACTTGCATGAATGTCCACAAAGCAGGAATTATTGAACCAATAATTGGTAGAGGAGACAGACTTGAATGAGAAGGGGATATAAGCCTCCAATTACTACAACAATAACTTCAGCTATACGTTCAGCAGAAATAGAGGCATCGCTCGAAGAGAGGTGGTAATCTTCGCAGGGAAAAATCAGAAAATAAATTTTGTAAACCAGTCCAATCAGCATTATTGAAATTCCAAAACTGGCATTTCGTTGGAGCAGTCGGAGGAGAAGGAGTGGTGCTATGTGAAGACAAGTTTACGAGAATATGGTCAAGATAAGCAATTGGAGGTGAAATTGTGCAACTACAACCCAACGGATTGGAGGTGAAGAACAAATCTAAAGTACTGGAAGAGTGATCATGGCGATCTGGAATATGGGTCAGATGGTTGAAAATTTGTTCCAAGTCATTGAGAATGGAAAATGTATGAGCTTCAACTCCCCAACATTCATGTGGGAAGATTTCAATCACTCTCTGTGGTGCACATTCTCTATTTAGGAGACTTCAATGTACACCACAGGCTTGGGTGTGAGGACGTCATGACCTCGTGGCACAAATTAAGATAGTTAAAGAACCAGTGTTGACCTCCCATGCACCTGTACACCACACACACACACAGAGAAATAGATAGATAGATAGATAGATAGATAGATAGATAGATAGATAGATAGATAGATAGATAGATAGAGAGAGAGAGAGAGAGAGAGAGAGAGAGAGAGAGAGAGAGAGAGAGAGACAGAGACAGAGACAGAGACAGAGACAGAGACAGAGACAGAGACAGAGACAGAGACAGAGACAGAGACAGAGACAGAGACAGAGACAGAGACAGAGACAGAGACAGAGACAGAGACAGAGACAGAGACAGAGACAGAGACAGAGACAGAGACAGAGACAGAGACAGAGACAGAGACAGAGAGAGAGAGAGAGAGAGAGAGAGAGAGAGAGAGAGAGACAGAGACAGAGACAGAGACAGAGACAGAGACAGAGACAGAGACAGAGACAGAGACAGAGACAGAGACAGAGAGAGAGAGAGAGAGAGAGAGAGAGAGAGAGAGAGAGAGACAGAGAGAGAGACAGAGAGAGAGAGAGAGAGAGAGAGAGAGAGAGAGAGAGAGAGAGAGAGAGAGAGAGAGAGAGAGAGAGAGAGAGAGAGAGAGAGAGAGAGAGAGAGAGAGAGAGAGAGAGAGAGAGAGAGAGAGAGAGAGAGAGAGAGAGAGAGAGAGAGAGAGAGAGAGAGAGAGAGAGAGAGAGAGAGAGAGAGGCAGGAGAGAGAGAGAGAGAGAGAGAGAGAGAGAGAGAGAGAGAGAGAGAGAGAGAGACAGAGACAGAGACAGAGACAGAGACAGAGACAGAGACAGAGACAGAGACAGAGACAGAGACAGAGACAGAGACAGAGACAGAGACAGAGACAGAGACAGACAGAGAGAGAGAGAGAGAGAGAGAGAGAGAGAGACAGAGACAGAGACAGAGACAGAGACAGAGAGAGAGAGAGAGAGAGACAGAGAGAGAGAGAGAGAGAGAGAGAGAGAGAGAGAGAGAGAGAGAGAGAGAGAGAGAGAGAGAGAGAGAGAGAGATAGAGATAGAGTCCTTCCTTCTCAATGGTGGAGTAGTTCCTCTTATGATTCATCAGAATGTTCTTCACAAAACTGACAGGTGGGCCTTCATGTCACTTTAACATGGTCTAAGGGGTCTAAAAGGCCAAAAATTCTGAATTCCACTTCCATGATGTGAAAACTTAAGCTGGCAGGGTAATTATCACCACGAAGGCTTTGGACATTTCCCAAGGTGTCCTCAATGTCCAGATCCCATTAATATTGAGTATCTCCAGAGTAATATGCAGTTTCCTCTATGCCATCATTTATCGGTGCAGCTGCACAAACCATCGTTGGTGTGTATGCCAATTGCAGCTCAACCGATCAGCAACTGAAATCGTCCAGAAAACGTTTCCTCCTCGCCATGTGTCGAAAGCGTGCTGTTTGGAAACGGGAAGCTTTCACAATATTATCGTCTCATCTCACTTCCTATCGGAGTTGTGTTTCCATCCATAACTATGACTTGTGCAAACTAATCTCAAACTGCATGGATGACATTATGTGAGGTACGAATTACAAAAACAACTTATTACAGTCTCCTTTGCATCTGTTTAAACCTTATATACCCTCTGGACCTTTTCAGATCCTTTATAATCTTTAAACCTTTACACCCTTCAGAACACTAAGACACCCAATAACTTTTATACCTCTAAGACCCTTAAGACCCTTTGTAACCCTAATACCCTTTATAACCAAGACTCTTTAAGACCCCCAGGACCCGAAAGACCATTTATAACCCCATTAGAGCCCATAGTCCAATAAAACTATAGACGCTGTTAGACCTTCTCTCTAAAAGCATGATGCAATAACATTTGAGGTTCACTAGTCATAATCAAAAGGACCCCATTGGTAAACCACATCAGTACCAAGCTAAGAGGGTGCAAAATATAATTCATTAATGAAACTTTTTTTATTTTTAGGTTCTGTTCATCTTGGTTAGTTGCATTGGGAAAAGTCCCATGTGGCAAAGAGAATTTCCCACATGGTGAAGATAAAACGGTGTCCACGACAACAATTTTACGCCAATTATAATCAAATGGGATCTTCTTATGATTTTATTATTGCCAAACCTTAGGAATTTTTCAAAATATCAGATTGAAACTTACACAGCTCATTTTCACGCATGTGTAGTATGTGTGAGTGTGTGAGTGTGTGAGTGTGTGAGTGTGTGAGTGTGTGAGTGTGTGAGTGTGTGAGTGTGTGAGTGTGTGAGTGTGTGAGTGTGTGTGTGAGTGTGTGTGTGAGAGTGAGTGTGTGTGTGTGAGTGTGTGTGTGAGAGTGAGTGGAGTGTGTGTGAGAGTGTGTGTGAGAGTGTGTGTGTAAGAGTGTGTGTGTAAGAGTGTGTGTGAGAGTGTGTGTGTGTGAGAGAGTGTGTGTAAGAGTGTGTGTGAGAGTGTGTGTGAGAGTGTGTGTGAGAGTGTGAGTGTGAGTGTGAGTGTGAGTGTGAGTGTGAGTGTGAGTGTGAGTGTGAGTGTGAGTGTGAGTGTGAGTGTGAGTGTGAGTGAGTGTGAGTGTGTGTGTGTGTGTGTGGGTGTGTGTGTGTGTGTGTGTGTGTGTGTGTGTGTGTGTGTGTGTGTGTGTGTGTGTGTGTGTGTGTATAAAATCTGGTCAAAATCAGTCAAGGTCAAGGCCATCCAAAACATGTAAAACATATTAGGCAGCAATTACAAAATGTTTCAACTAAATTGGTGATGCACAACATTCCATCATGTAAAACACTTGATAGCTCAAATTTTCATAATTACAAAATTGCTGTTTCCATGGCAACTATTGTTTATTTGGATTTCACAAGTATCGTGCTATGCACGACATCTTTCTTGGTTGTTGTATTTGTTTGTTTGTTTGTCTGTCTGTCTGCGAGCAGGATATCTCAAAAAGGTGGGGACGGATTCACATGGAAGTTGGTGGACAGGTGGAGGTGCGACAAGGAAGAATTGATTACATTTTGGTGAAGATGCAGAAACGGATACTCAAATTTTTTTAAGCAATTCGTCACCATTGAGTGATAGGGAAATAACGATACGTAGCACAATATCTCAAAACATTGTGGACGGATTATGACAAAACATGGTGGACACGTTGGGTAGGTGACACGAACAAGCCAATTTGATTTTGGTTGAAGTCCGGATCCAGATCCTGCCTTATCAGTGGGATACAAACCTTAAACTATTCAGCCTGACGGACGTGCGTGATCTCTAGTTCCAAAGGTCCCTCCACCACTACGAGATACATTTTCTGTTGAAAATTCTGTTGCACCCTGAGAAAAATTTTAGCTTATATCACAGAGGTCTGGATATCTCAAAATACTTTTCTATCCCTTCATCCACATTGATTCCTTCATGACATTGCAATAATTACTCTTACATTTTCACTCTAACAGTAATTCGTTCAAAGAATGAACACAAAAGCAACAGCACGAGATAAGGCATGATCATGATGTCATCATGTCGGGATTCCAACAGTTTTCTTTCAGTTTAGTGTTAAACAGCACTAACAAATGTTTAAAAAGGTAATCATACATGTTTTGTGGTTTATAATTTATTTGTTTGCTTCGAGTAGGGGTGCTCCATGAAATGTCATTATAAGCTATTTATACACATTAACATAGCATTTGTCCAAAGAGGAAAATCCCATTGGGGAGGAGGGATATTATTAATATTAATATCATTTTGTAATCATTAGTGGTGTTATTTATTAGTTTTATTATTAGAAGTGACCTTGGAAAAATGCCTCGATTAGCTATCTTAACATGAATATACACCTTAACATGGATTTCACTAAGGCGGAAAAAACCCTTGTGGAGGGGGTGAAATGAAGTCGCTACAACCTCGGTCGTGTGGTCCTTTGTCTCCCTGGCAATTTTGGTTGAGATTGGATAAGTAACGATGGAATGCATCACGGTCAGACAGACAGACAGACAGACAGACAGACAGACAGACAAACAGGAGTGAAAACAAAACCACCGTTTACCTTTGGTGGCAGAGCAAATCACTTTTCGCCACATCAACAGTCGTGTAACAGATTTCTGAGTGAAAATATTTTTATTCCAAATGTGATGTTTATATTTTAGTTTTTCCATGGAAAGCAGACTTCCTGACACCTCACAACACTCACCTCGAGCATGATCGCATGGGATTGCCACGTGGAAAATGGTGACTGCAGTTGCAGATCACAAGGTAACTTTGCTCATCACACCACAAGCAGAACACAAAGTGGGTTCAAGATGATGCTCATTCAATAAATAATGTCTCCTCGGGACGAAGGCTTTGTACCATCGCCCCGATGTCCCGTTACCTTACCCTCAATCTGGCTCACGTGTTGCAATACAAGGAAGGTTTTCCGGTTTATTATTTACAAGTATTGGAAAACTTCCCTGCAGAGAAACAGCTATCCATTTCATAATTTGGAATCCTTCACAACGCACATTCACTGGAACCATGCGGTTCATCGGGGACACGAACCCGTTGTGCTCACAAGGAGAAAGGTGATAAAACGTCATGAAAACGATCACCATCAGTTCATGGACCAATCTCAAAGTATGTATGTGATTGTTCGACAAGACAAATACAAACCAAGATCATATAGATGGAGATATATAAATATATACATATATATATATATATATATATATATATATATATATATATATATATATATATATATGTCTGTCTGTCTGTCTGTCTCTCCCTCCCTCTGCATGCATGCATTCCCTTGCTCGTGTCCATTTATCAGCCCCACATTGCCTTACTCTTCCATGAGCCTCGATCTTGTATATACTGTACAATAAAAACCATTCGAATGACAAACATCATTGGCAACCGTTTAATGGTGTGACCACAAAATTAACGGTGGTCAGAAAGGCTGCGCCATCGCTAGAAACCTCATTAGAATTGTTGGAGCCATTCCAAGGCTACAGTCAGAGGGGGACAGGGGGACAATGGGTAGGGGGGGGGAGACAGTGACTATGTCGTCAGGTCCAAACTTGGGTAAACACATCAATGGCAAAGTACAGACTAGATCCCAAGGGTAGACAGACAGACAGACAGACAGACAGACACACACACTTTCAGAATGACTTATCGACTTGCAAGGTCTTCCTCCAAGATTAGTTGCGGTGTAACCACATACATAACAAAGATGGTATCGCACCACATCAGCATTACACTGACCTGCGCTGGATGTTAACGAAGATGTGATTGTTAGGGAAAGGAAAGGTTTCCCTATTCATGTAATCGATACATTTTTCAGAGTGCACAATCCAAAATGCACCCAAATGTACTCACACTTATGTGGGAGGGAGTGTGCGCAGTCATCAAAATGGCAAAGGAACAATCAATGATGGTGGGTGAACACACAGGTAAGGTAATGTCAGACATTCAGCAGCACGGAGCTGTGCCAAGGGTCGTGCATAACACGAAAGGGTAATTAAATAACTGGTGAGTGAGGACCGATGCATTTCTTTATATAAAGTAACAAGTCGAGGCTCATGGAGGAGCGAAATGACAGGGGGCAATATGTGTACAAAGGAAGGGGCAAACACACACACACACACACACACACACACACACACACACACACACACACACACACACACACACACACACACACACACACACACACACACACACACACACACACACAGCAAGGGGGGAGATGTATTAATATTAGTACATTATTTTTATTATTAGTAGTAATTACTTTATTGTGATGCAGAAAATGAGTGGAAAAAAAAAGAAAGAATCAAATCCTCAAACAATGGATATTCTTCTTCTTCATCATAATAATCATCAACCTGTTTTCAGTTGACTGCAGCACCAAAGCCTCCCTCAACTCACGCTGGGGACATTGGCAAACTGTGTGAGAGTCTCACCAAGTGTGAGAGTTTGGACGGGAATTCGTAATTTGTTCAGAGTGCCGGCGATAATTCGTCACGAAGGACGACGAAGATCTGGCTCAACGTCCAGTCCATCCGAGGGACGGTCCCGTCCATACTTGATACGATGATGCATCACCCTAACATGCAAAAAACCAGGATGGAGGCTTTTACCTTGGTCAGGATTCAAACTCAGGCTGGAGAGCTCAGAGGTGAGTGTGTGTACCTCGAGGCTATATCACGAGGACAGGCCAACAGGTTGGTTACCTCACCTGTAATATACCACCACCTTTTTGGCCTTGCACCCTCTCCCCTCCCTTGGCTCTGTTCCTCCCAGGTTTCTGCAGGGCACACACATGGTCTGCCAGTACAGTAACCCCCCTTCTTGTTCAACTCCCAAAACCCAGGCTCACTGTTCACCTTCACTCATTTGTTTCTCTTGTCTCTCACCTGTGGAACCACCTTCCACAGCCTGTTCAGTCCCATTCTTCCCTCCAGGGCTTTGAGATACCTGTTAACCACAACTTCAGGTCATCCCCCAACCATACTCATGATCTCTTCTACCCCAAACGACCCCATTCCCAAGAACCCTCCCCCCTCCCCCATTTTCCAGGTGAATGTGATTTTCTCCTCTTTCCTTCACCACTTTTCGTTTGTTAGCTGCCAGTCGGTTTATTCCTTCTGTGTTTTAATAACAGCCTCCCCCTTCTTGCTGTGATTCGTTCAGCTTGTGTGTTGCTTCTTCACCCCCACGTGTCATTCTCTTCTAGATCTATCTCTATATCTATATCTCTCGATCTATCTCTATATCTATATCTCTGGATCTATATCTCTCGATCTATCTCTATATCTATATCTCTCGATCTATCTCTATATCTATATCTCTGGATCTATCTCTATATCTATATCTCTCGATCTATCTCTATATCTATATCTCTCGATCTATCTCTATATCAATATCTATCTCTATATCTTTATCAATATCTATCTCTAGATCAATATCGATCTCTAGATCAATATCGATCTCTAGATCAATATCGATCTCTAGATCAATATCGATCTCTATATCAATATCGATATCTATCTCTATATCTATCTCTCTACATCTATCTCTCTACATCTATCTCTCTACATCTATCTCTCTACATCTATCTCTCTACATCTATCTCTCTACATCTATATCTCTACATCTATATCTCTACATCTATATCTCTACATCTATATCTCTACATCTATATCTCTACATCTATATCTCTACATCTATATCTCTACATCTATATCTCTACATCTATATCTCTACATCTATATCTCTACATCTATATCTCTACATCTATATCTCTACATCTATATCTCTACATCTATATCTCTACATCTATATCTCTACATCTATATCTCTACATCTATATCTCTACATCTATATCTCTACATCTATATCTCTACATCTATATCTCTACATCTATATCTCTACATCTATATCTCTACATCTATATCTCTACATCTATATCTCTACATCTATATCTCTACATCTATATCTCTACATCTATATCTCTACATCTATATCTCTACATCTATATCTCTACATCTATATCTCTACATCTATATCTCTACATCTATATCTCTACATCTATATCTCTACATCTATATCTCTACATCTATATCTCTACATCTATATCTCTACATCTATATCTCTACATCTATATCTCTACATCTATATCTCTACATCTATATCTCTACATCTATATCTCTACATCTATATCTCTACATCTATATCTCTACATCTATATCTCTACATCTATATCTCTACATCTATATCTCTACATCTATATCTCTACATCTATATCTCTACATCTATATCTCTACATCTATATCTCTACATCTATATCTCTACATCTATATCTCTGCATCTATATCTCTACATCTATATCTCTACATCTATATCTCAACATCTATATATCTCTACATCTATATATCTCTACATCTATATATCTCTACATCTATATATCTCTACATCTATATATCTCTACATCTCCATATCTCTACATCTCCATATCTCTACATCTATATCTCTACATCTATATCTCAACATCTATATATCTCAACATCTATATATCTCTACATCTATATATCTCTACATCTATATATCTCTACATCTATATATCTCTACATCTATATATCTCTACATCTCCATATCTCTACATCTCCATATCTCTACATCTCCATATCTCTACATCTCCATATCTCTACATCTCCATATCTCTACATCTCCATATCTCTACATCTCCATATCTCTACATCTCCATATCTCTACATCTCCATATCTCTACATCTCCATATCGATATCTCCATATCGATATCTCCATATCGATATCTCCATATCTATATCTCTATATCCATATCTATATCTCTATATCCATATCTATATCTCTATATCCATATCTATATCTCTATATCCATATCTATATCTCTATATCCATATCTCTATCTCCATATCTATATCTCTATCTCTCTACATCTATCTATCTATCTATCTATATCTCTCTCTCTCTCTCTCTCTCTGTCTCTCTCTCTCTCTCTCTCTCTCTCTCTCTCTGTCTCTCTCTCTCTCTCTCTCTCTCTCTCTCTCTCTCTCTCTCTCTCTCTCTCTCTCTCTCTCTCTCTCTCTCTCTCTCTCTCTCTCTCTCTCTCTCTCTCTCTCTCTCTCTCTCTCTCTCTCTCTCTCTCTCTCTCTCTCTCTCTCTCTCTCTCCCCGCTCTCTCTCTCCCCTCTCCTCTAGGTGTTTCCCCCCTTCCACTCTGTTCTAGCTCTTCCACGAGGCCTAAACCATATATACCAAACAAACCATAAACCCTTCCATGAGCTTAAAATGTGCATGACTTCGACAATGTAAAATAATAAAATTAAGTAACTGGCTGTGACATCATAATCATCATGTGACGATTAAGGACAATTTGGATATCCTATTAATACCAATTCTTCTTCTTCTTCATCCTCTCTCCCCTTTATAAGGGGCAAGGCAAATATCATTATTAATTTCTTGACATATTCATAGCAGAGACATTGCAATCTTAACTCTCGCTCAAGAAAGGATGGTTTTTCCGGGTTGGGGGAAATACTATTACGAATCTGGAAGCCATGAGCACTCAACATACAGGTCCTATAGAACAGTTATATTGGTAAGTATGTGTTTTTTCGTTAGGGTCCCAGTCCTTCGTTTAATGGATGAATAAATGCACATGCGCTGTGAGTTATCTTGATAATTAGGGTTTTTACATGACTCACAACAACTACGGCTACTACATCTACAAGTACAACAACAACGCCATCTTCGCTCTCACAGTGACAACCCTCTGCTCCCGGCATTCTCCGTGCGCTCGCTGGTATGCGGGCGACGGGCGTGTTCGGAATTCGTTCAGGGATGGAATTCCATTCCCGAATATGGTCATGAACCGGTTCACTTGGCTGCGTGCCAAATAAGGGAATGCGTCGTGTCCCACCCAATGAGAGCGGGCCACAATGAGCGGACCATGCCCGAGAGCAATAAAAGGAAAGGAGAGCAAATATAATTGCGACGGATCTGCTCAAGCGGGGAGGAAGAATTCATGCCCGTTCAAAACGCATCTCCCAAGGCTGGGCGAAACGCATCTCGTCGCTGGCGTGCTCTGGTTCTCGGCTCATCTCGTCACGGGTGTGGTCTGCATCTGGCTGCCCTGGTCCGTTCTTCGCCGACTGGTGCTCCGGGAAGGTGCGGACGTTGAGCCGCACGCTCGCGGACAGGTAGCCTGCCACGTTCTCATCCCTCAGCTCAACTTCCCTCCGAGCTGAAGGGATAATAAAGACCATTTTGGATGTGCGTCTGTGTGTGGCCCATCTGTAAGTAGGAATTGGTTAAGTGCTTGTGCTGTACATGATTTCATTTCTTTATATTCGGTGTTAATTCTGCTCTGTGTTTTCCCTTCCCCACCTATTGTAAATAGATATCCATTTGTTGAATATTTCAGCTCGTTTTTTTGTGTTTTCTCCATTGGTTTAACACGGTGCGTGTTGGGTGATTAGGAAGGGCCGTTGTTGCCTTAGATGTACGTTTGGACCGACGGATCTCGGTAACCATCCGCTCGGGTTACGCACGGTTCGAGCGTGCATACGGCTCGTACCGTACGAGTGCCGTTGAGGGTGTGAATACTAGGTAGCTCACCACGTGGGTCTAGGTGTTTTGAAGTTTGGCAAATAACCCTGTACCACGTGGTGGAATTATTGACGATTCACGGTCCGGTAAGGGACCCGTCCCCTCGGAGTTTTCCGAAAGGTACGATCTAGATTTTGGGTGTTCAGTCGAGTCGACCCTACTGCTCCACCTAGTGGTTGTGCTCGCAGCCGATACCCGGCCCGCAACAATACAGTGGTACCCCGAAGGTAGAAAATCAAATAGACATTCCGACAAAAACATCATTCACTTGGAATGATGGGAACAAAGGAAATTCCATGACGGCCTGTTAAGGAATGATGGGAGTAAAGATTACACCAAAAACCGAGGGATGAAGGATTAAATATACATATGTAGGAAGGATTCCAAATGAAGGAATGAGGGATTACAAAGGAAGGAATGTAGGATTATAAACGAAGGAATGAGATTATAAATGAAGGAATGAGACATTATAAACAAAGGAATGAAGGATTATAAACAAAGGAATGAAGGAATATAAAAAAGGAATGAGGGAGTATAAACAAAAACAAGGAAACACAAGGAAATCAGACGCAGGTGGAGACCATTCGGCCCATCATGCCTGTGCGACATCAACACCACAACAATTTATCAACACAAGATCAAAGAAGAAAATGAAAATTTTATTATTTTGTTTTTTAATCATGTGTTTTTATATGTAATATATATATATATATATATATATATATATATATATATATATATATATATGTATGTATGTATGTATGTATGTATGTATGTATGTATCTATGTATGTATGTATGTATGTGAAAAACCCGGGCATAGTGCTACTGTAATCCGGCGACTCGGAAGCTTGGGTTGGAGGATCGCTTGAGGACGGGGGCTCTGCGCAGGGCCGCGCTATGAGAGGGTGTAGGGCAGCCCAGAATCATGGCGAAACCCAATCCTTATCCCTGTGTCGTAAGAGGCGACCAGGGTTGCGTCAGGAAGGGCATCCGGCGTAAAACCTATGCCAAATCAGTATGCGGATCATAATGGATGATCCGCTGTGGCGACCCCTAACGGGAGCAGCCGGAAGACGAACAACAACATACATACATATATATATATATATATATATATATATATATATATATATATATATATATATATATATATATATATGTGAAAATAAAAATATATTTCTATATTAGGGTTTTTTTGTAGTTTTTGTATTTATCCCTCCCCCACCCCTTCAGGGAAGGGGGTATGGACTTCGTTATAAACACACATCAACCACACAACCCCCCTTGATGAGACCCCCACCAACAGGACTCCGTACACATGTTCACAATTGCCCATCAATGCTCAAACTACCGAAGAGTCTTATCAACATCCCCATACACCTCCATCACCATAACTTCCAGGTACCTATCTAATTCCAATTTAAACTTATCGACTGTTTCTGCTGCCACTACCTTTTCCAAGGAGACTATTCCATGCAATAACTACTCTCTGAGTGAAAGTCCCCTGCCTTACTACCATCTTAACTCTCCTCTTCTTTACTCTCAGGGTCCTATCACTGTCTACTCTGCTGAATAATTCAGACACTTATTTTATCTCCACCTTTCATAATCTGAAACATCTCCATCATATCTCCTCGTAATCGCCTCCTTTCTAGTGAATAAAGCCCCGTCTCCTTCAGCCGCTCCTCATAGCCAAGTCGAGCTAGGCCCTGAATCAATCCAGTAGCCCTATGCTGAACCCTCTCTATGGCATCTATGTCCATCCTGAGTTGTGGTGACAAAAACTGCAGACAATATTCTAGATGTGGCACTCACTAAATTCCTGTACAATGTTAACACCTCCTCTTTCGATTGAGAAATGATCCCCTTCCTTATACAACCAAAAACCCCATTTGCTTTACCCATAGCTGCCTGCTGAACTACCATATGTGTTACCACCCCAAAATGAATGAGCAATTCCAAACGAATGAATTAAGGATTTAAAATGAAGTGAGGAATAACCACACAAGGCTTGGAGGGAATTAAAGACTTTTTCAACACCGAAGGCCCTAAAAATAGGGGCAAAAGTGAATTGTCCACCCACAGTGTGGAGCGGACATTTAACTGGACAGGTACTATATAAATATCCACCGTGGAAAACGAAACACTTTCCCACATCGAAAACATACAGGAACAGGCGAGAATCGTCATTCACAATTTGCCACGGCCTAGTTTTCAAGACAAGAACGAGGCTCATGGAAGAGCAAGGTTAAATCGACAGTGGGGTAGCAGGGAAACAATTGGGTACAACCAGCAAGGGGATAAATGAAAAGAGAGAGAGAGGGGTAGGGGTAGGAAGGGAAGAGGGGCACAGGAGGCTGAAGGGGGGAAAGAGGGGGAGAAGGGGGGGGAGAGGAGAATATGGAGAAGAAGAAGATGATAGAGAAATTAAAAAAAAAAGAGGAAGAGGAAAGAGAAAGAGAAAGAAACACTGAAATCAGCAAGCAAAATCAGCAAGCTTTGGGTTGGGAAGGGTTAATGTGGCGAATAAAGATCATGGTTCAGTATGGTGGATGACATGAGGTGGCGGTGTATGACCTGCTTGAAGTTCTGGAGGGAAGGGTGGGACAGAACAGACTCTGGAAGGCAGTTCCATACACGGAAGAAGCGAGGAATAAAAGAGTTGAGGTGTGCAGTCAGCCTGGATTTTGGAAGTTTAACCAAGAGGGGTTACTGGAAGAAGGTGTGCATCCTGCAGTTGCTGGGGAGGGTTGGAGGACAGAGAGACAGAGAGACAGAGGTGATGCTGAAGAACCAGCCCATAGTGCAGAGCAATACTTCACTGAGCTGTGGACAAAGACCTCATGGACTGTGAGTCGCTGTGGTTTTCCAAGGAAATACTTGGGTCGACGGAGAACGGAGCGAGCTTTGGAGGCCAACTTTGCTATGTCGTAGGTCCAGTAAGGGTCGTGGTTGATGGTGAAGCCTAAAAGCTCAAGAGACTGAACCTCTTCCAGTGGATGATCAAGGAAATAGAGAGTGAGTATTGCCCCTCCCCTCCCCCAGCAAAAGTCCCCTTCTGCCAACTATGTTGCTGGGCAGAAAGCAGAGACCCAGCCAATCACCACCAAATGGGGGCCCTGACCACTCCCGCCACTCCGGACCATTAGTAGGGGGGGGCTGTAAGCCACAAGATTGGGGGGAGGGGAGGAGTCAATAAAAGACAAGACAGCAGATTTGCAGAGAAATTCTGGGAGATTCACAGAGACATTTTGATTGGACAGATTAGCACATTGGGGAGAATGTAGTAAGATTGAGATCACAGTTCTCTCACTGAGAACCAGATCATAGATAACAGATTCCATCCTTCGCTCATTCGCTCGCTCGCTTTTCTGCACACCTTTCTCTCTTTTCTTTCCTTTCCAACTTTCTTACAAATTAGCCCACACTCACGAAGTGAAAAGCACGGTTACGCAATCGGTCGCGAAGTGGAACGTACGTACGTTCATGTCTATATTTTGTTATTCCCTTTGCTCTACAACCGCTTGTCGGATTGACACAAAATTTTCACCACAGGAGCGACGACTCATGTAGAATGTTGTAGTGATAGTTACGTCATAGGTCATGTGGTGTGGCAGCCATGTTGGAAAAAAGGAGAAACATTGGACCTCTGTATCTCTGAAACCGCTCTGTGGTATTTTTGTGTTTTTTAACTTGGCACATGCCAAGTCTTCCACATGGGAAATAGTGTAATATTTTTAATGACGTCATAGGTGCCTTTGTTATGAGGTCATAATTGCATACAAAGAACACCACATCCGATTCGTATGAAAAATTTTCAGGGCCATCTGGAATAAATTGGTCAACAGGAAAAAAAGAAAAAAAAAATTGATGACGAGATCATTGACGTCGTTTGGCAGCCATTTTTTTCCAAAAGAAAACCTAAAAAAAACTTCTTCTCCGAAACAGCTGAACAGATTGAGCCGAAACTTTAGAGGTATGACCACCTATCCATGAGAAATAAAAAGTTCCCCACATATTATGTCATCGGTCACATGGTTTGGCAGCCATATTGGATTTACCCAAAAACCTCTCACAATTTTCTCCAGAACGGTTGGACAGATTGAGGGGAACTTCACACACACGTTCCCCAAGCGTTGAGGATACCAGGGTGTTGATGAATAGTTGATAGGTCACATGGTTTGACAGCCATATTGGATTGAAGGAAAAATATATATTTTTTTAATTTTCTCTCTCAAAGCACTGCAACAATCGATGGAACAAGACTAGGCCCCCAAAACGGCCTTGAGGAACTCCAGCCTCCACCGGGAGAGGGGAGGAGAGGGTTCCATTGATGACAACACAATGACTCCGTAAGTGGAGGAAGTAAGAAATCCAGGAATGAAGGCTTTCTCTGCCACAACCAGAAAGCTTGACAAGCAAAGCAGGATGCCGGACTGTGTCAAATGCAAGAAATATGTCCAATGAGACAGTACTAACGTCGTTTGAGGTTGAGGGTCTCCATCTATTTCTGAAAGAGGAGCAGAAGCATGTCCAGAGTTTAGTGACTGGGCCAGAATCCATACTGATAGTCAGAGATCAGACAGTTTGAAAACAGGAAAGATGACATCAGAACCAAGGATGGATTCCATGACTTTGCTTTGAATTGAAAGAAAGTTCACTGGCCTATAGTTGGAAGGGTCTGTTCTTGTACCATTCTCGTGGATGGGAGTGATGTTTGCCGACTTCCATGCAGAGGAGAGGAAGCCAACGGAGGACAGACTGAATAGGGCAGATGGTGGAGCAGATGGTGAATAGGGAAGGGAAGCAAGAATGGTGGAGCACGATTTGAGAACATGGACCCATCGCTGAAGCAGGGTCAAGGCCGGACAGGACTCTCTCCACCTTCTCGGGTGGGAAGGACACTGTCCCCATCTTACTCCAAAGTCCCACCATCTAATGGACTGAGTGGGATGAGTTTGGGTACACAAGATTTGGAAGTAAAGAGTTTGGAGATTGTGCTTTATCTGCTGCAGATTCTGCAGTGCAGCCAATTGAAGCGAGTGATGGGATGAAGGGGGAGCAGGCATCAGAGACAGACTTGACAAGGTACCACCATGACTAAAGTCTGGAACCTTTCCTAAGCCTTTCATAAGGGTCTAAAAGTCTCATATGTTACACAAGTATCACACAAACCAACAAACACCACACACATTAACAACACCAGTCTGAACTTCAAACACAGCTGTGACACACCCGCCTGGGGCACAATGGGTTCCTGCAATGCCACTTCTCTCCGCAGTCAGCGGGGTCATTGAGAAATCTCTACTCCCCCCCCCCCCCAAATCACTCCCATGGGATGCCAGCAGACAGAGTTTGACATTGGCACAAATCCTGATAATGGGGAAGCTGAGTTGTTCAAAAATCTTTTTCCCCCATTTGCTTTGTTGAGTTACTATAGATCCATTATTATAATACTTTTATCTTTGATGTGGAACTATCCTACACCTGCGACAAAACACTCAGTATAAAACTATCAAATAAAACAAATCAATACTCTTTATCATCAATCATTAATTATTATTCAAGTATAAAATACAAGAGAAAGGTAAAGCCCATCGTCATCAATAATCACTCCCTCGAAACAAGGGAATGGGGCTGGCAGGATGGGCGAGAGGTATGCACATCAGTGTCGAATCCCGACCCAGCTATAAACTGTCATACTAGTGTTTAACAGACAGGGTGATCCATAAACGTGTGTGCCGTCCCTCTAATGGATGTGAAACTGGGAGGCCCATCTGCCGGCATTAGATGGTGGATGTTAAAGATCACACGGTGTCCTTCGCAAAAAGTTGGCAAGCTATCTCCGGGCAGGAATTTGTAACGTGTTCATGGTGCCGAATGACTGCTGGCAAGGCAATGGCAAACCACCCAGCATAACCCTTGCTCAGGAAGCTGCCTCGGCGGAACCGACACTGTGTGAAGAGTATGGTACATCAGAGATATCAGAAACAAGGGAATATGTGGACCAACGTCATGTTTAAACCAGACCAGGTGACCCCACCCTGAAAGTTGTAAATGAGGCAAGCTAGGTTTTTAAGACAATCCAATCGTGACATCGCAGTTCTTCTGAAGATTAGAATCCAAACTCATAATGTTACTGTCTTCTGGTTGATTTCAACCCACAATACATGAGATGCCAGTCCAGACTATTCACCCAAAAGTCACCACTCTAACCATATGATGAAATGGTGGGAATTATGTATCAGCTCTTAGTCTGCCACATGAATAGGGCAAATCAAAGCTTGGACTTTAGAAGCACATTGATATGTATGTACAAACCTAAATGAAATACCTAGGATTTACAATGCCATGAGGCCTGTGTGTACACCCTAGTGCATACTGGGTAGAGTCAAAATCGAAGCACTTATGCCATGGTAATACAGCCAACACTACTACACTTATTATTGGCAAGGCCGAGATGACATACCTGGGCCTTGGTGCAGGTACGGTGCAAGAAGTTTGGTCTTCTTCTTCTCGTAGCCTTTCTGCGTAATGTCCCCTGCAAGCAATAAACAGTGCCAAGAATGAAGAATGGTGCACACGTAATGACAGGGGAGGGAGGAAGAAGATGAGGAGGGGTGTTGATCAAGTGTAAACGGCCAAGGCAGAATTCTATTTGGTGCGACAGGTAAGCTGTACGTTATGGCGAAGGAAGATTGCTATTTGCTCCATGCTTGCCATCTTCACCCAAACCACACTGCTGCCTCCCTGAGCGGCATATCGATTTCTCACTATTGTCTGTGCTGTGACCACATGATGGCGGTGCACAATGGAAGCAGAAGTGCTGCATTAACCGTGATGGCAAGTGCACACACCACAAAGCTAAGAGCGCACCAAGGTTAAAAGCAAAAAGCTAGTGAATGGTTCATTCATTAAAGTCCTTTAAAATTAGTAAAATCACTACGACTGAGTTTAAATCCGTTGGACTGAAAAATTCAAATAATTCAAAAACATCAAATAACTAAAGGAAACCAACATCATGCACACCATAAAGTTTCATATGCCCATGTTGGCTTAATGGTTAGGGTGGTGGGCTTGGGATCCTTGGATCCTGAGTTCAAATCCCCCCCCCCCCCCAGATGTTGAATTAATACAAAGTAGGGTTGACTCTGCCTGTCATCCTTCCGAGGTCAGCAAAATGAGTGCAAGCTTGCTGGTATCCTGTGTCGGAGTGGCAACCCGTCCAGGATTGTGCCCAATCGCCAAGGAGACTGCTTAGGCAGCACCAACGCTCTGCACAGAGTATGGTCCCAATGGATGGATGGATAAAGTTTCATTGAGTAGGTGTAGCTTGTACAAGCTATTAAATTATTATTATTAAAATAAATAAAACTAGAAGGCACTCGATGGAGCACATACCTCCAGCAGGCTGAACAGTTTCCGTTTTGCATTCCACTGATAGGCCGGATCTGGATCCAGACCTGAACCAAAATCTAATCAAGTTATTCTCACCACTTAACCAACTCATCCACCTAATTTTGTTATAAATTGTCAACAATTTTTTGAGATATCATGCTATATATCGTTTTTGGACCCATCTCAATTATGAAGAATCACTGAAGAAATTCTCGGATCCAGATACGGATCTTCACCAAAATCGAATTGATTCCTCCTCGTCACACAGCCACCGTGTCCACCACGTTTTGTCCAAATCCGTCAATAACTTTTTGAGATATCGTGCTATCTATCGGTTTTGGGCTTAGTTCTCAACGAACGGTGAAGAATTACTTGAAAAATCCTCGTGTCTGGATCCGTATCTCGATCTTCACCAAAATAGAAAAAAAATTGTCATCGTCACACACACAACCCGTCCCCCAAAGGTTGTCTGAATCCGTCCATAACTTTTTCAGATATCCTGCTCTCAGACAAACAAACAGAGGAAAAATCGCTCAAAGAGCGACACTTGGCAAAACATACCAAAGCAGAACGGCACTCGGTGGAGCACGTACCTCCACCAGGCTGAAAAGTTTACATTCTGTATCCCACTGATGGGCTGGATCTGAACCAAGATCTAATCCGCTTGTTCTTCACAGAATGGATCAGGACGCAACAGAATAAAATTGGAACAGTCGAAAGAAGGGCGGTAAAGACCAACACAGCAGGATTGAGGGATAAAATGGAGGGAAGCTTGGACAAGTAAGGGTTTTGTGGAGGAATGAAAGGTAAAGATGCATGGGGTGAACAAGATGAATACAGAAGCAAATTCTTACAAAGGAAAAACTGCAAATTTGGTAAGAGCTGTTTGGAGGGGGTGCGGTGTTAACGGGGGTAGAAAAGATGACGGTTTTGGATGTGGGATGATCTGAGATGGTGGTGAATAGCTGTCTTAAAGACCTGGAGAGAAGAATGAGATTGAAGGGAATGTGGAAGTTGATTCCACAGGTGGGGAAAAAAGAGAGGAACAAATGAGTGGAGGTGAGCAGTGATCCTCAATGTTGAGAGTTTTCCCAAAGGGGGGTTTATGGTGGCCATGTGTAACCAACAGAAACGGGAGGGGGGGCAATGCAAAGAAAGAACAGAGGGTACAAGACCAGAAGACAGAGACCCCTGCCTGTGATGACAAAGTGATAGGTCATGCAAAAGTCATACAAACGTGCGGTCCAATATAAGGTGTTGGTGTAACGCAAGCATGATGCGCCGAGTGGCTTCCTTCTGAACCAATGTTCCCCATTTTTCATTGTGTACATCAGTCCCATTAAATCCAAAACGTTGTCATCTTTCATCAATTTCAAATGTCATAAAGGACAGCGTCCTCTCTGCGACCGTTTTTGTAACATGGAGTCCGATATGCGCAGCCATGTCACCGATTCCAGAAATCAATTTTCGAGACGGGTGTGTGTACCTGCCGCAGGAAGGTTATGCCAACAGGGCAGAGTCCTCACTCCAAATGGCATTAAAATGGCCGTGATGTATCGTAAAAGTGAAGTACTTTGTATAATTGCTTCCTTGAAAAACATGCTGTCGCTCCAATGAGACCATTACTGAATTGCCTTTTTCTTGGATGTCGTTGCCAACGATTATTGATTTGCAAAGTTTGAACTGGCTTTACCAGTGATGGTTTGTGCTAAATTCCAACTGTCATGTCGCCCTGAATACAAACCAAATGAGAGACTTTTACTCATCTTGTTTCAGTAATTTTACAATTTCAGTTGATAATGCGGCAATTGTCTCTTTTAACTCTCTTTATTAAACACAAGACCAGGTAAAGTGTGCTGTTTTTGGAGGCCCGTACGCGCATGCTGCTGCCCTTGCCTCACACCTTGCCCGTGGAAATCACAACCTTCAAGATCTTGGAATCTCCCACGACAAAGGTGAGCCAAGGGCCTATCACTTTGCCATCGCAGGCGAGTCGGTGGTCTCTGTCTTCTGATCTTGCACCCTTTGTTCTTTCCGTGGATTCTCCTCTCCCCGCCCCCTCCAAGTTTCTGTTGGTCACATGTGGCCATAAACCACCTTTGGGAGAACTCCCAAAATCCAGGATCATTGCTCACCTCCACTCATTTGCTCCTCATTTTTTCCCCCCACCTGTGAAATCAACTTCCACATTCACCTCAATCTCCTTCTTCCCTCCAGGTCTTCAAGACGACTGTGCACCATCATCTCAAATCATGCCCAATCCAACACCATGATCTTTTCTACCCTCGCTAACCCCCACACCCCCACCAGCCCAATCTCTCTTCCTTCCACATTTCCAGTTTTCCCACCTGGGAGTTTCCTTCTGTGTCCATCTCATCCACCCATGCATCCTCTCCTGCCCCCCATTCCTCCCGACACCCATCGTTTGTAAAAGTCTGGCTCTGTCCTGGCCTTCAACTCCACTGTTAGTCCCCCCCTCTTCTGTTCCTTTTATCCTGGTATGTACTGATCCATTCAGTGTACCAGCTTTTCCACAAGCCTCGACTCTGTATGCAAAAAGCAAACAAAAAACAACGTTCGTGTATGGATGGAGATCGAGCCATTAAACAGCTCGCTCATCCGTATCGATAGCATTCCATCGTGTTAATAGATCGGATTTATGAAAATCACATGCTCATACGGAATTCCAAAGGGAATCATCAACATCGGACAACATCTTCACAGAGGACCTAAGCAGCATGTTCAAACAAATGGTGAACAACCTGAACTCTTCAAATACAAGGGTACTTCCCGATATCATTTTTAATAATTATCCATTTTGTAATGAAACGTGCTGTGGATTAAAACCAAAAATTTGATATTCCATCCATTGGGACCATACTCTGTGCAGAGCATTGGTGCTACCTAAGCAGTCTCCTTGGCAATTGAACACAAATCTGGATGGGCCGCCACTCTGACAGAGGATACCAGCAAGCTGGCACTCATTTTGCCGACCTCGGAAGGATGCCAGGCAGAGTCAACCCCACCTGGCATTAATTCAACAGCTGAGTGGGATTTGAACTCAGGATCCTCAGATCCCAAGCCCACTACCCTAACCATGAATCCGACACCAGGCATCAATTTGGTATTCCGTGAGGATAGCAGAGATGCCAACTTTTGGAAATCAGAATTAGGGAGGATTTGCAACCGACACCAAATAATGTGCGCGAAGCGCACATCTCGAGCGCGGAGCGCTCGACCCTTGCGGCAGGGTCCAGGGCCCGCCTTAGGGCCCTGGAAGCTCTGGGGTTCTAGACGCTCTCTAGTGCCCTCTGAGCCCTATTTTGGAGCATTTAACATGTTAAGAATTCCCACTTTTTGAACAAAAAAAGGGGAAAATTGTGCACTTTTTAATGTTACATGTATGTTAATATTAGTAAGTTAGGGGACAATCAAAGATTAACAAAAAGCACAAAAGAAGCAATATTTTTCTTACCTTACTGGCTGGTACTACTGCTGCTTGCTTTTTCCATGGCAGCTTTGCTGAGTGACAGCTGTGTGGCTCCTTTAGCCCTTCTGATTATGTCTTTGCTGTATTCTCTCTGGTAGCAAGGGGTGCTATGAGCTAGTTTTTCAATTAAGAGAGCTTCCAGGGTTTTGACACTCAAATTGGGACGAAATTCAGTATGATTCTTCCGTACAAGACTGAGTGCCCGCTCACATGATGCGTTCGAATGAGGAATGACCAAGATTCCCTTCATCACTTTGCTCAAATTAGGATACTTCTTGGCACCAGTGCAGGGATCTGTGAGCTGTGAAATCCGATGCCACTGCTCATCCACTCTCACTGTCTCAGTAGCAATTGTAGCTATGGAGGCGTCTGCCTGGTAGTGAGCGAATTCACTCTCAAGACTGTCTATGTCACTATCACCGCCACTGAACAGACAGGGGAATTTCTTGATGAAAAACTCCACACAGTCAAACCCCACTTCTTGGTGTAGCTTAACATCCAGCACCTGAGCATGCTTGGCTAATTCATCATCTAGCGGCCAGGTTTTGAAGATGTAATTGCAGGCTTTCACATAATATGAGCGAACTGCACTGAAGAAACCTTGGATGTCTGACTCACTCAGAGTGAAGGTGGATTTCTTGAGACTCCTTTGTTCCCTTATATTCAGTTTGGCATCGTTCCCAATCATGAGGTCCTCATCATTCTTCTGATGATTTCTGTCAGAGAAGGGTACATTTACCAGAGCAACCGATGACACCGATGGTTTCAAAAACCGTAAGAAGATATCTTTCAGAAGACCATTCAATTCTCCGTGCAGGAGATGAATACAGGGTTCGTCTCTTTGGAGCAGAAGATTCCCCTTCTCAAAAAGCTTGTTAGCATATCGAAGGAAGAAACGATAGAGTTTTGTTTGTGGAGACAAGAACATCCTGTTGACACGTTTTTCTCTAGATTCCTGCACAGTGTTTGAGGAAGATGCGCTTTTAGTTGTAGAACTCGTAGTACACTTAGCCGCAGGGCGATCACACTTGCGTTTACTGCCAGCAGAAGAGGTCAGACTCGTAGTACCAGATCCAATTTTACGTTTGAGGAGAGAGCTTGAGGTAGGTGCAGCCAAGGAAGAAGACCTCTGATTCGAAGGTTTTGCTGAGCTTCTATCAAGTGATTTGGCAAAAGCAGAACTTAACTTGGGTCCTTCTTTGCCTGTAGATGGGACTATCACAGTCTTTCTCGACTCTGAAGGGATCTGCTTTGTAGATGAACGTGATGAAGGGCCGGTGATGCTACCTGCTCTCAGCATTGGTTTTGGTGCTGTCCCTGCTGTCTTCTTCGCAGCAGATACTGCAGTGGTAGTGGTGAATGCTGCTCCACTAGTGCTTGATCCTGCAGTGCCAGTACTGGCAGTAGATACAGTGCCGTCCTTCTTGCTCGTTGTTAGAGTCTTGGCTACAGTTGGTTGCATTTTTCTTCGTACTTCTTCTTTGAAGAAGAGGCGAAGTGGCTCCCACTGTTCAATCAGCCTGTCCAGGCACTGACCAAGGGACAGCCACCTTGTTGCGACATGCTTCAGAATCTTGTGTGTCGGGGCATCACAGAATTCTTGCAGTGCTTTCACTCCTTTGACGCGTTTACTACTTTTGTCCAAGTAGTAGTAAATATCGATGAGAAAGTCATCTAATTCAATGGGTAAGGCCTGAGCCGCCTTCGTGGCCGTATTGTGCATCATATGGCAAGGGCATCCCATGATGTAGCACTCTGGATTTTGTTTGTGGATATAAGCAGCGACTCCTTTGTGCTTGCCCACCATGACAGAGGCATTATCAGCACAAAAGGAAACACAATTTCCCCACGGAATTTTCCTGTCACTGAACTCATGATCAAGCAGTTTGAAAATGTTTTCTCCAGTGGAATCTTGTTTGCACGCAGGCAAACCTAGCAAACCTTGCTTCACAATCCCAGCACTGTTGTCATAGTACGAAATCAGGACAGGATATAGCTGGGCCTCACCACTGTCATTGCTACCGTCTGTAGCTAGGCTAAATGGAGCTAGTCGAGCAATATCGGCAATAGATGAAGCAGTAACATTTGACAACTCCCCAATTATTGCTGAAGTTTTTGTTCTTGCACATCCATACTTTGAAGCAACTTTTGAATCTGGAAACATCTTTTGAAATAGAGGTCCAGCATGATCTGAGAATGATATGGGCAAGTTATGTTCCACAATAAATCCACTAAAGAGAAGTTCCGCTCGGGTAACATCCTCTTCCTCGCTTGTCCCTTGTTTGGTGAAATAATTCAGAAGTGTACCGGTACTCGTGCTCGAAGATCTCTCCTTTGCAATGTGTGCCGTTTGCTTCCAACGTGCTTCCGAATATCATCGCGACCTCCGTGCTCAACTGAAATATCAACGCTGCATACTGTACAATACGCATGATGAATTCCTCTTTCAGACTTTCGAATACACGGGTATTGGAGACTGTATTCGGTCTTGTACTTCTGAGACCATTTCTTGGTCTTCGTAAGCTTCTTTTCTGCCATTTCGTAATCAACATCGAGGGCTTGAAGCATCGGTAACTTCGAAGTCGATGTTCCACAGCTGCAGCGCGACTCGTAGAACTCTAGCGGCTGTTAAACACCGCACGGTGGTCGCGACCGCCGGGCTGGTACGGGGCCCAGCTGCATGCAGTGAGCGTATCGCATGCATATACACTGTGCATACATACCGCATGCACTGTATTGCACACATACCGCATGCACTAAATCTCAGTGCATGATCGCATAAGCGAGATCCAGACCCAATGTTTTGCTGCTCCTCATTTGAATTTGCAATTTTTTACGTACAATTTGGTAGCAGCGAACGTTATGGAGTTACCACATGCTATACGTAGCAGACGATGCTTTTCATTCAATTCTCATACTAAGCAGACGATGCTTTTCATTCAATTCTCATACTAGTACATTCTGATTAGTGAACAGTGCAAAAATATCAAAATTTCGGGAAGATAAGGATAGTGATCGTAAGGGCGGGAGTTTGGGTGAATTTTCGGAAGCCTCCCGATGAAATCGGAAGGGTTGGCATTGCTGGGATAGAAGATGACAACCTGGCTAACATGGAATTCGACGATGATATAGATCTCCTGTTGGAGAATGATGATCACATGATGCAGTCAAGGCCAAACAAAGTTTTGAAAAAGCAAAACCCTGTG
Organism: Eptatretus burgeri; assembly: GCF_056783735.1. NCBI lineage: Eukaryota > Metazoa > Chordata > Myxini > Myxiniformes > Myxinidae > Eptatretus > Eptatretus burgeri. The sequence continues at coordinate 6,226,450 of NC_140964.1, read as the reverse complement.
GCCTGATCATTAATGATGATCAATCAAAAGTGATGAAAATGGAAAGTCTTGTTAAAAAAAAAAAACAACAAAAAAAAACCACAAACAAACAAAACCCTATTGGAAATATAGATTGATTCAGTTACCGAATCACAAGGGACGGAAGAATTGAAAAATCAATCAATCGATCAACAAATCGGAAGATCTGGAAGCACATTTGCAAACGTCAATACAAGATGGCAGAAGAAGAAAATCCATGTGTGGATTAAAATTCCTTTTTAATTTTTACAAATCTATTCTACTGCTGATGTTTGTGACAAGGAAACTGATGTCATCAACGTTGTCTGCACAAAATATTGTATATTAATATCTATCTCAGGGATAGAATAACAAATAGTGACATGAACCAAAGAATAAACTACGAACCAATCAGTATTACAATATGTGACCACCGTCTCCAACAGACTGGAGCAGAGTGGACGATTCAAAAGTTCCAAAACTCACAATTACAAGTCAACCGAAAAATGGTGAGAGACACGGAGGAAGACCACGTCACTCATGGAAACGTACACACCATATTGGACCGTATGCTTGCACGACTCCATCTTTGTTCTTCACTCATTCGGGTTCCTTCTGATGGATGATTCCAATGTAGTGTTTGGTCTTTCATTTGACCAGACACCATCACCCATCCACACACCAGCACTACCTTCAACTCCTGCCAATACCCCAGTTCACCACTATCTGCAATGCATCCAGGTACAGTAGCTATCTAATGCCAATTTATATTGATCTACAGTTTCTGCTGCTACTACATTTCCAGGGGGACCGTTCCATGCATCGACTACTCTCTGAGTAAAAGACCCCCTGCCTTGCTACCGTCTTAACTCTCCTCTTTACTCTCACGCTATGGCTCCTGGTCCCATCACTGTCCACTCTGTTGAAGAATTTATCTTCACCTTTCATTATCTGAAACATGTCTATCATATCTCCTCACAACTGCCTCCTTTCTCATGTATAAAGTCCCGTCTCCTTCAGCAGATCCTCATAGCTTCGCCTGGAATCATTCGAGTAACCCTACATTGAACCCTCTCCATGGCAGCTACGTCTGTCCATCCTCAAATGTGGTGACCAAAACCGTGCATAATATTCGAGAGGAGGTCTCACTAAAATTGCTATATAGTGTTAAAACTACCTCCTCTGATGTATAATCTATTCCTCGGCAAATACAACCTAAACCTTTTACCAATGTGCTCTCTGCTATCCCCCCCCGCCCGCTCCCATCACCATCGTTCCTCCAGATCCTTCTCCTGTGTCACACCCTCCACATGACTGACTATTATTATATAATCTCGATTTTCATTATTGTTATCCATTCTGAGAACTTTAGATATATTTATGTTAAACTACATCCACTAATGTATTCAAGTATCTCGACTTTCCTGATCTGACCACCCCCCCCCCCTCCACTCTACCCCTTCACCCTACATTCTCTGATATAAAGTGCCTTACCTCCAAGCTTTGTTCTCTGTTCATTTGGAAAGCTGAATTTTAACTCCACTATCCAAATCGTTTTGATAAATTATGAATAACAAGAGTGAGAAATGTTTTGCCATACAACTCCCCTACCAGTCCCAAAGAAAGCTTGATTATTTGGGCGGTGTAAAATGGTGCGTTCCGTGGAGAAAATAATAAAAATAACCCGATGTACATACATGAAGCAAAAACATAATATGGCTTACGTACATATATCGCACCTTAGAATGACCTGGGATCATTCCAATTGCATTGGGTCATGGACCAAGACCCAGGCCTGATGCCTGTCAATCTGTGCCGCTCCATGCAGTGGTGGTGTATCATTTGATTGGGGTGGAGTCAGGGGAGATGATCACTGACCCATGTATAATATGTGATATTTTCTAAGTCTAAAAGGGCATAACTCTGAAAAATTGACAAAACACCTTGAAACTCGAACTTGTTCTGCAATTTCTCATGAAAAAGCCATGTACCAAGTTTCAGTTGAATATGCCAAAGGGTAGAGGAATAAAAGTTTGAAAAACTACAGGTGGGACAGACAGATGTGCAGACAGAGAGGAAACCTATAGTCCCCTCTGGTGAAACCAATATAATGGTCCCAATACCAATCCAGTATTGATGTGGGAACATGTACGATATCTGGAGAGAGATAAACATTTTGGTGACAGTGGGCTGCTCATAGTGCTGCATGTGATGGATTAAGTCCAAGTGTCCAATCTCCACCCACAAGCTAAGACAATGATCAGTCAGCAGAGATCTCCAATGGGACAAGGGGGGTAATGAAACACTCACTGCTCAGGGTGAGCGGCTTTAACCATGAGTCTTCTCTTGCGCCGATGTTGCCTCAAAGGTGCACGACCTTCAGACGCAAGAGATCGTTTCATCAGGGAGCTTGAAGCATGAGTTCTACATTTACAATTTTATGGATTCGAACGTTCAGGAACATTTCCATGATTGTCAATGACAGGACAATTACAAACAAGATAAGGAAATCGGCACATCAACACCTGTGATCAGATTATTTTCTGCCATGAGTTATGATTCATGTTGGAATAAATAAATAAAAACACACATGATAAATTCATTTTAAATAATTCTAAGTAATTAGATTTCTTATACACTATAACCGCTCACCGTCACAGTATTTTGTGAATTACAAAGCACCTGCAGTGGTAAATACAAACAAGGTGTCCACATGCATCACACATTTACAGTTCTCATCCCGATATTTATTTAAAACAAAAAACTTACAAACAAAGAAAACAAACAAACTAGGACGGCATGTGTTAGAGCACATACCTTCGCCACGCTAAACAGTTTATGTTTTGTATCCCAATGATAGGCCGGATCTGCATCCGTACCTCCAAAATCTAATCAGCTTGTTCTTGTCACCCACCAAACTCATCCACCAAGTTTTGTAATAATTCGTCCACAACGTTTTGGGATATCATGATATACTGCATATTATTTTGGCCTGATCTCTCAATAATGAAGAATCACTTTAAAATTCTCGTATCTGGATCCAGATCCGAATCTTCACCGAAATCGAATCAGTTCATTCTTGTAGCACTTTCTTGTGGAAGGAAAAGACATCCGAAGCGTTCTTCAGAAACTGAGTCAATCCTTTATTCCAACCGCGACCGACCAACCCGCACATCTAACTTGGCAAAATGCTGCTGCGACAAAACTCCCAACCCGCCCACCAATATTCCTCTGAATCCGTCCACAACCTTTTGAGATATACCGCTCACAAGCAAACAAACAGACAGACAGACAGACAAACAGGGGTGCATACATAACCACTGTCCACCTTATGAGGCAGATGTAACAAAGAAACAAAACGGTTCATCGTACAAACCCACAAACACAAGATCTCGATTAGCAAAAGGATAAATTGAAAGCATGTGTATGCATTGGTGCTGAGATGGACATTCCGATCTACAAATGCACATCTGTCGTAATGCATGGAGAACAGGAGGGATCGAAGATCAGAAAGGAAACCACAACAGTTTACATGGAAAGAAGAACGTTCACAACAGCAATCCCAAAATGTGGACTTGTTTGTTTGAAGATGTCATTGAAACAATGATCCTGTCCTTGGAAGCAAATGTTTAGAAAGAAACAGCAAAAGGCAAAACCAACTTGAGTAGTTAAAAACAAACAGACAAACAAGAAGAAGATGTCGTGCAGACAACGATACTTGCGCAATCCATAGAACAATTTTTTCCTCCAAAATAATTTTTGCTTGAATTCAATGACCAAATATGCAACTCCTCTTCAAATCCCAAGTCAATCAGATGAAAATTGACAATTTTATAAATCTGCCCAATGTTGACCTCAACAATAATTTTCTGGTTGAATTCAGATGACCAAATATGCAAATCCTATTCAAATTTCAAGTCAATGGGATGAAAATTGAGGATTTTAGAAATTTAACAAATTTGTTGACCTTTGGCCTGTGTTGACCTTTTGGTCGATGTTGGCCTCAAAACGATTGGCTCGTTGAATTCAGTGACCTGAAATATAAACTTCAAATTTCAAGTCAATTGGATGAAAATTGAGGATTTTAGAAGCCTCACTTAAGTTGTTAGCCTTTTGACCAATGTTGACCTCAAAAATAATTGGTGGTTGAATTCAGCAACTAAATATGCAACTCCTCTTCAAATTTCAAGTCAATCAGATGAAAATTGACAATTTTTGAAATTCGGCTTAGGTTGACATTTTGGCCTAAGATGACCTCTTAAATTATAATTGATGGTGATGTGCAAATCCTGTTCAAATTTCTAGTCAATCCGATGAAAATTGAGGATTTTAGAAATTTGACAAATTTGTTGATCATTGGCCGATGTTGACCTTTTGACCTCAAAAACAATAGGCTTCTTGCTTCTGACAAACTCCACCATGTGGTGAAGTTTCATGAAGATCGGTTTAAAATTGTGACCTGTAGGCGATAAACAAAAGAACAAGACACAAACAACTTACAAATGTTGTGCAGAGCACGATACTTGCAAAATCCACCCCCCTCTCCAAAGGTTGCCATCAGATTGAAATTGATCTTAGAGGTTTGACCTCGAGTTGACCTTTGACCTCAAACAGTTGGTTTCCAAATTCAGTGATGGACTATGCAAATCCTGTTCAACCTACAAGTAAATAGGATGTAAATTGACAATTTTTATGTTAAAAATTGATGATTTTAGAGGTTTCACCTCGAGTTGACATTTGACCTTTTGATCTCAGAAATAGTTGGTTTCTCAATTCAGTGACGCAATCTGCAAATCCTGTTCAACTTTAAAGTCAATCGGATGAAAAATGTGACGATTTTAGAAATTTGACCTCAAGATGACCTTTGATCTCTGACCTCAAAAATCAATAGGCTTCTCAGTTCAGATTACTTGTACAACTTAGTGCAGTTTCATGAAGATCGGTTGTAAATTGTGACCTGTAGGCGAATGACAGACAGAGAATAACAAAATCGACTGACCAATATACTTGAAAAAAACTTCGATTTTTGGAAGTAACAAGTAAAGAGATGAGTTGGACATATCCATCACAATAACCCTTGTAGTTGTGAACACTACAAGACTCTTTTGGACAGTTTGTTTCAATATTTATCCGGTGCATAAGGATGTTAAAGCTGTGTGCTGTCTCGTTTCCAGCATTACAATGACGTGTGAAGCAGAATTTTGTTTTTCAAAAATCTTGATTCATGGAAGAGTAAAGTGTCAGAGGGTAAAAAGGCAACTTACTAACAGTAAGGATATATGGGGGGGAAAAAAAAACAAGGGAATGAATGAACAAGAAAAAGAAAAAAAAACCAAGCAAGGGAATGAATAAACAGGAAAGAATGATAAAGAAAACCCTTACTGAGAATGTAAAAATAATTCCCGAGAATATCCCCACAAACGAGCTACAAGTGGAGACTGTCAGAGGTTCAGTGAAGATTTTGAAAAGATCCCTTGGAACAAGGCTTCGAGAACAAAACTTCACAGTTTGGTTCGTGAATAATAATGCTTTACCAAAAAAGGAAGTGGGGATTTTGAGTTCTGGGACAACTTCCTCCCACCTCCTGAAACCCGCAAATGGAGATAACAACCACGGAGAGGAAGAGAGGCGCAGAGGGAGAGAGGGAGAGAGGGAGAGAGGGAGAGGGAAGACAAGAAAACAAACAACACAATTCAGCTAGCAAGACGGTTGCCTTACGAAGGGTTAACGGGGGTAGAAAAGATATCAGGTAGGGATTGGTGATGACATGAGATGGTGGTGCACCGCTTGTTTGAAGCCCTGGAAGAAAAAGTAAAATTGAATCATCTCAGGAAAGAAGTTCCACAAACGGGACAAAATAGGAACAAAGGAGTTCAGGTGGGCAGTAAGAATGTATTTTGGGTGTTGAACCAGGAAGAGGTTACTGGAAGGGTGAACTTGTGTGAGGAACGGAGGGGCTGAGATAGAGAGCAGAGGGATCGAGACCGGAGGAGAAGTGGTAAAAATCGCAGAGACCACTGATCTGCCTGCGATGCGAGAGAAACAAACCTTGTGCTTCGGCCTCATCATGGAATTCAGAATCAAGGGGAGACAGTTGTGATGTTGGGGTGCCAGCCAATAGCGGAGAGCAGTACTCCATTAAACTACAGACAAAGGCCTTGTAGATGTTGAGTACTTATGATTTTTTGAGGAATGACTTGAAATGATGGAGGAAGTTCAGTACAGGGCTGGCTTTGAAGGCCAGTCGAGCTTGATGGGGTAGCTTGGAGACATGTACACTCGCCTTCGGGTCACGTGGCCTGGGGTTCAATCTTGACCCAGATGAAAAAGCTGTCATCCTAGTGTTTTAAAGATACAAGTGTACTAAAGTAGGATGAAACTGCGGAATCAAATCCAATTGGCATTGATCATTCCCCCGAGCAATGCAATAACATCGAGCATCTACTTTTGAACTCATGACTGGAAGTCGCATCAAGTTCTCAATAAGGGGACCATGCCGTCACAAGGCACAGGAGTTTGCCCAGAACACTCCGTCACTACTTCTTGCTTTTCCATGAGCCTTGATCTTGTAAAGAAAAAAAACAAAAGAAAGACTTTCTGCTGGGTAATCAAAATGAGGACAATTAAAGAGAAGTAATTCGAGGAACAGCTGACAGAGGACAACGATGCACCTTATAGTGGGAGACTTGACCGCTGTTCAGAAATTGAATGAACACACACACTCAAGCTCCAATTATAGACGCAGACATACCAGAGTCACATTCCGTGTGTCTGGAAGATGGAGGCCCCAGACTGACACAAACTTTCACAGCTTCATAAACACCGGTCCTAAACGGGAAGTTCGATTCCACCACCGGCCTTGGGGCCCGGTGTGCCTTTCACCAATCAAAGCTCGACTACAAAATAAAAATATGAACGATGTTTCAATGAATTCCTTGAAGAAAGATCATGTGACAAACTCGCACAACTCCAAACATGATAACCCTAGTCTATATGAGCAGGCAAAAGGCCCATGGGGAATGACTTACCGACAACACCTATCGAGTTGATGCGTCGATCGTGCACTCAATGTGTCGTTCTTGAACTTGCAATGAATTATTGACAAACTGCTCCTTTACAGATATCACTAATGTGCAGTGGCATTAAGTGGGCCATCTTGTCTGCTTGCATTACATGATGGACGCTTGCATCAAGAATGAACCAACTCCCATGGAAAACCGGTTCAACATCCAACAGGGAATGAATGACAGGACAACCGAGGTGACGTACTCACCTTTGCGCTGGTCATTCTGGGTTCGATCCCCGACCTGACAATTGAGTCACCTCGGTGCTTCGCAGGTGGGCTGTGAGTATCAACAAGGATGGAACGTTAAGCATGTTTGTAAGTATTCGCAGGTGGATGCAACACAAGCTACGATGTCTTCGGCAAAGAGGAGGCCATTGTGTGCCAATGCCATGGGGAAATTTTCAAGTTCCTGCCCCGACCAACCATGTCCCTGGATCACGACGGTAGACTTCCAGCTGGTCCACGAGACACCACCATCATCGATTTTGCAGAGTACCGGTAACTTCATGGGATATGATGGTTCCAACATAGTCAACATAATCGACTTAACCAGTCCACCTCACCCACAAGCACAGACAAACAGACAGACAGACACCCTTGACCAGACCTCATAACACGTGAGAGTAGCAAGTCTGTGCGACAGACAAATAAACAAGGTTGTTTATCAGAGAACCAGATGAAAGGGAAATGGTCGAATAAGAGATTAAAAGCATCATCCACAAGAACACTCCAATATAAACAGGTGTCTGTGGACACAGATTTCGTTTTGAAAAGCTTTGTTTGTGATGTACAAATCAACGATTTAATACACCACACACACACACACACACACACACACACACACACACACACACACACACACACACACACACACACACACACACACACACACACACACACACACACACACACACACACACACACACACACACACGAGAGGAAGAGAGGAAAGTCGATTGGAAAAGAACTTTTCTTATTTTTGAAACAAGTGTTGAAAATTCCAAACGTTTTAGTTGTGACCTACCTGAAACCTTAAGGCAAATAATAGCATTAAGCTGAGGAGTTATGAGGGAAAGGAAAATTTAAAGGAATGTCAGGAACTTTCTGGAATCCAAAATACCATCTGGAGGCAGAGCTGCTGCTTTCGTCCACACTGAGCACACCATTTGATCTTACTCCAACGAAGAGGGCGAAAAGGGCATACCGGCACTTATGGAACAAAAAGTCAACCAAGAATAGCTCAGAGCACTGCTGTCATGGTATCAACACAGTGTAGGGAGCAGTAAACCACTTCAGGAATCATGGAAAACCTGGATATGAGATTCAGGAATCATGCTATAGGGAGCAGCTAACCACTTCAGGTATCATGGAAAACCTGGATATGAGATTCAGGAATCATGCTATAGGGAGCAGCTAACCACTTCAGGTATCATGGAAAACATGGATACGAGATTCAGGAATCATGCTGTAGGGAGCAACTACTTCAGGAATCATGGAAGACCTGGATACGAGTTTTAGGAATTACGGTGTTTGGGGAGAGGGGTTAATGAGAAATTGCAATAAGAAAAGGAAGAGAGGAGGATAAGAAAGAGAAAGTTGGGGGGGGGGCTGAGTGAAAGAGATAGACAGCAGGAGAGAAAGGAAAGGAAGGGAATGAGAGAGGAGTGTACGCGTATGAGCGTGTGAGAGAGACAGAAGGAATAAGTAAGGACGATGGAAGAGAGAATTGAGGGCATGGAGGGTGGGGGGGGCATGAGAGGATGATGATGATGATGGGAGAGAGAAAGGAGGATGGAGAGAGTGGTACGAGTGGGGACAGAATGGGAATGTTTGAGAAGATTTGGGGGTAAAGGAAGAGACATGCACAGAGAATGTGGAGTGGAGAGGGAAGGAGTATAAAAGAATTTCTCCATATTTGCGAATCTAATAAATACATGTCCTCGTAAGACACTCTTTTAAAAATGCAAAGGTAGATTACGTCATCAGCATCGAAAACCGAAGCGGTGTCCATCATCATCCTCGGCCCTTCTCGTAGGGACGAGAGTGGAGAGGAGACTGTAATCAGTTCGTGTCAGTGAGTGTGAGGCCACATTCAAATCTACTTTACTTTGATCTGTCATCCGCAGATCAACCACAATCTACATACCCCGGCGAGGCTCTGCATTGAGAGATGCTGTCTTGTTACCTCCACCATCGAAGGTGAAGGAGGTCATGTTTCATGATGTTTCACTTGTTAAAAACAAACTTATGGTGAAACACGTTTCTAACACCGAGCGTGTTCTTAGGCTTAAGTAATTTAATTACTCTTCTTTTAAACAATGGAAGCAAAAACACTGACCTCAGGTAAGAATTTTAATCAATGTATACAAATGTATATTCACAAGATAACTATATACATACATGACTCAAAATGACGTATGAATACTAACAAGGCCTTTCACACATGCAGTGCGTGTTTGTGTGTGTGCGTGTGCGTGTGCGTGTGCGTGTGCATGCGTACACTGACTCAGTTCAGCTCGCCGGGCACTTTTAACGTGCTGTTGCTTGCATGAGATTTCTGATTCAAATCGTCTTTTAAACATAATTTTCAGCATTTACATGAAAGAGTGGCAATTTCAAAAATACTTAACCATAATTGTTCTGTTCTTGAATGAAAATCGGAAAGACCAACCTACTTAGCGCTTACCTTGTGTAGGTCTTTTTGGGTTGCTTTATGCAGCTTCTTCAGCTAGAGGAGTGTGGGAGGGGTCAATTGTATGTATGTATATATATATATATATATATATATATATATATATATATATATATATATATGTATATATACACACACACACACACACACACACACACACACACACACACACACACACACACACACTAGATGACCCGTGAACCCATTGGGTTCCCGCTGTGACAGCGGTTGATAAAAAAAACCTCATTTCAAGAAAAACAAGAAGCGAATACTTCGATATCGCATGGCTGGGGGCAGTAAAAGTCTAGGTTAAGAATGATGAAACAATTTTGCAGTTATAAAATTTAAATGTAGACACGATGAATTAGCATGCACGATGGGAAGAGTTGTGACGTTGGACAAATTTCTATTTATAACCCTCAGATCAAAGGGACGTACGCGGCCATAAGTGTGACAGAAGACGTGACAGAAGACACAGGACAGAATAGCCAATTATATAACAGCGCGATGTCGCCATGCTGTAAAAAAAAGATAGCTCCAGCGAACTATACCGCTGAGGTTGTTTCCATTGATCAAATAATCCCGAAGAGTACTTGACTGAATCGGGAATTGATTTTTTAATATTTTTTTTCGTTGCCCGATTTGAACAAAACTTGATACTGCACGTCAATTTGAAGAAAAAAAAATGGAGCAAAGAAAGTCGAAGAAATTATTGTGCATAATCTTCTAAACACAATTTTACTTATTAACTGGATGACCCGTGAACCCGTTGTGACAGTAGTTGATAAAAAAACATGTCAAGAAAAAAAAAAGACAGCTCCAGAGAACTATATCGCTGAGGTTGTTTGCATTGATCAAATTCTCCCAAAGAGTACTTGACTGAATCGGGAATTGATTTTTAAACAATTTTTTCGTTGACTGATTTAAACGAAACTTGATACTGCACACCGCAGGAGATTGGTGAGTGAGGTGGCCGAAAATTTTTGCGCCATCGTGTACCGTTTTGGCTGTATTTCAGGAACATACATACATACATACAAGATGAGAGTTTAAGTAAAATATATATATATATATATATATATATATATATATATATATATATATATATATATATATATATATATATATATATATATATATATATATATATATATATATATATATATATATATATATATATATATATATATATATATATATATATATATATATATATATATATATATATATCCTGGTGTTGGCGCAGTGGTTAGGGCAGCGGCTTGGGATCCAAAAGGTCCTGAGTTCAAGCCCCGTTGGACCACTGAATTAATACACCAGGGGGTTGACTCAGCCTGTCATCCTTCCGAGGTCGGCGAAATGAGTACCAGTGTACTGGGCCGGTGTATACCCCGGCTAAAATAGGTGTACCATATCCCTGTGTCGTAAGAGGCGACCAGGGTTGCGTCAGGAAGGGCATCCGGCATAAAACATGTGCCAAATCACTATGCGGATCATGCAGATGATTCGCTGTGGCGACCCCTAACGGGAGCAGCCGAAAGAAGGAGATATATATATATATATATATATATATATATATATATATACATATATATATATATATATATATATATATATATATATATATATATATATATACATACACACATACACACATACACACATACACACATACACACATACACACATACACACATACACACATACACACATACACACACACACACCCTGACTGTTATGGTGAGCAGCCACATATTATGTCTCCCACTGTAAAACCACATAATCCACAAAGAACCATCTGTCTGCCAGCAAGACGATTGTTCCCGCTAATGCAAACCATTCAACCAGAAGGCACGTGATGTGATCGGCGGGTAAATTGAAACATGTGGAGTGTGACGATCACTCCTTCGATCCCCATTGGACATTGTCCTACACCAAAGCATCACCTCCAACCCAGAGGCTTTGGCCCAGTGACTGTCAAACAGACAAAAGATGACATGGTCTGAGTCTTCAGGTCCTTGGTGCTTCCAGTCTTGCTCTACGGATGTGAGACTTGGACTCTGACCAGGGATCTGAGACGGAGACTTAATTCCTTTGGTACCAGGTCTCTTTGGAGAACCTTGGCTATCGCTGGTCGGGCTGTGTCCAACGAGCGGTTGCTGAGAGAGACTCAAAAGAGATCTGTTACCTGCATAGTCCGTGAGCGTCAGCTGTGGCTGTATGGAAATGTGGCTCGTTTTCCTGACGCTGATCCTGCTCACCAGATTCTCTCAGCGAGGGAGCCTCGTGAGTGGAGGAGGCCAATGGGCCGACCACGTGCCTCGTGGTTGCAGCAGGTTGATCGGTATCTCAAGGAGATGAGGATGGGCCAGGTATCTGCCTGGGGGATGGCCAGACGGAGGTCCCTGGAGCAGAAAGTGGACGCAGCGGCACGCTGCTCTGGCACATGCTCCCATACCTGACCTGACCTGTTCCCAGGGCACCAGGCAGCTGAACCACCATTAAACACAAATTCACCGTGAACCACAAAGCCCAGCGCTGGGGGTGAATGTGGGAGTGCCCAAAACCACAGAGAAACGGATGAGCATCTGTGCAGTTTTGCTTCATGTCGGCGGAAAAACTTTTTGACCTTCTCTTTGGTGCCATTCTGGGATATTACAAATTATATAATAAGTTATCTATTTATTAAGAAGGCAAATTGGACCACACCATGTATAAACTCCATTTCAAACTGACCTATTCCACCCACTCGTACAAACTACGCAATGGAATGGAGTCCACAAGTTTAAACTACCCTACCAGAGTATCCTTTGGAATTTAAAACTTTGGCAAAACAAAGTGTTTTCAGAGATGAAAACTCAGGTTGGAAATTCCATTTAAAAACACTATGTGTGTGTGTGTGTGTGTGTGTGTGTGTGTACACACACACACACACACACACACACACACACACACACACACACACACACACACACACACACACACACACACACACACACACACACACACACAAAACCTTTGACCAATGTACAGTTATAATTTTTATTACGATTACTACGACTACGACCGGTTTAATGACCACAATTAGTCCCATCTTCGAGTGGGATCGGCTGAGGGGAAGGAGTGGCATAATCATCCCCATCCCCCTCCCCAAATTTATCTCTTTTACACTCTTCCTGCAAGGGTTGGGGTTACAGTTCGGAGTCATATTTCCTGCCATTCACTTGGCTTTGCCAATTGCTTGTACAGTCTGTGCGGTACATACAGGGACTCTCTTACCCCCCCCCCCTGCCCACCCATCCCTCCATGAACCGCCACCCTGAACCATCAGCTGCATTCTCACCATTGAGAGGCAAACCGAGTGCACCCTTGGCTCGGTGATCGTCAAATTTCCACAGATTAGGCTCCAGATGCTCAAATATGGAAACAACGCTTCACACAATGTTATCCGCATTCGAAGAGTAATGACAAAAAAAACCCCAAAAACCTGGAGAAGGAACCAAAGAATTTGTGCAAAGGTGCTGTAGCTAAGAATGGAGGATCGGGGCAAAAGGTAAAAGACAAAACATTAGAGTCAGATAAGTGGTGGGATGTGAATGGTGATATCATTACAGGGATGGTGTGAAGCATGTAAATGCAATAAACATCATCATGCAGAGAGCCACAGGTTCCTCGCCTCAAATCAGTCAGCAATCGCTCTGGAATGATGGTCAAACCGAACGTTTCAGAATAATCTTCACACAAACCCACCTATCTCGTGTCGTGGCCAAAAAATATTGTCACCCTTGCATTTTTTTTTTCAAATAACTCACAATTTTCTGCAAAAATAAGTTTAAATTGACAAAAGTATTTTGTCTCCACAATTCTTTATTTCACTGTTAATATCACAGAACCTTTGTTTTTTATTCAGAACTTAATATATCCTTTTAAATCAGAAAATAAAAATAAATGGCATTGACAAAATTATTGACACCCTCGACTTAATATTGGTATCACAGACTTTGGACAAAATAACTGCAGTCAAGCGCTTCCTCGAGCCATGAATGAGCTTCCTCCACCTCTCTATTGGTAGTTTGGCCCACTCTTCTTGTACAAACTGCTCCAGTTCTCCCAGATTTGAAGGGTGCCTTCTCCCAACTGCTGTTTTCAAATCTCACAACAGGTGCTCAATGGGATTTATATCGAAACTCATTGCTGGCCACTCCAGAAGAGTCCAGGGTTTTATCTTGAACCATTCCTGGTGATTTTTGAAGTGTGTTTGGGGTCATTGACCTGCTGCAAGACCCATGACCTTTGACGAAGACCCAGCTTTCTGCCACTGGGTTGAACATTGCACTCCAAAATTCCTCCTTGGTAATCTCCTGATTTCATGATGCCATGCACACATTCAAGGCACCCAGTGCCAGAGGCAGCACAGCAACCCTAAAACATCACTGAACTTCCTCCATATTTGACTGAAGGGAAGGTGTTCTTTTCTTTGAAGGCTTCATTTTGTTTTCTGTAAACATAGAGATGATGTGCTTTCCAAAAAAGCTCTACTCTGGTCTCATCTGTCCACAGGACATTCTTCCAGAATGATTTTTGCTTCTTCCGGTGTGTTTCGGAAAATTCCAGTCAGGCTTTCTTATGTCTGTCTCTCAGCAGTGGGGTCCTCCTGGGTCTCCTACCATAGAAACCACTTTCATCAAGTTGGCAACGAATGGTGCGAGTTGAAACTGAAACAAGCTGAAGGTCAGCTTGAATCTGCTTGGCAGTTGATCGAGGTGTTTTCTCCACCATTCGAACAATCCTTCGCTGCAATCTTCGATCAAGTTTTCTCTTGCAGCCACATCCAGGGAGGTTATTTACAGTGTCATGGGCCTTAAACTTCCTAATAACATTGCATATGGTGGACACAGGAACATCAAGGCCTCTGGAGATGGACTTGTGGCCTTGAGATTGTCCATCCTTGGCTACAATCTTGTGTCTGACTTCCTCAGACAATTCTCTGGTTTTCTTTCTGTGTGTACCCCAAATGAGCAGGGAGAAAAGAGACACAAAACAGCAGAATGACTCTTTCTCCACTCAAACTGGTTGAATGAGTGACTTCTATATTGCAGGTACCTGCTACTCACCGCAGGTGAGTTAAATTCCAAAGTAAATGAGAATCACCTGCTTGACATCTAATTATTTCTCATAATTTCATAACTTCTAAAAGGTGCCAGTCATATTGTCCGGGCCATTTTCAGATTTGTGTGGAATAAGCTCAGATTTAGTGATTTTTTTTCCAGCTTTTTTGTTTTGTTCCACTGCAAACCAAAGAAATACATTTGTGGATACCAAAAGATTTTTTAATTTCAACAATTTTCTGTAAGAAATGGTCCATTACTTGAAAAAAGTGCAAGGGTGCCAATATTTTTGGCCACAACAGCATTTCCTTGGTCATCAACTGTTCAATCTCTTCAACTTTTGGGCCTAACCATCAGCCATGACCTTTCCTGGGCTGACCACGCGGCAGCAAAGTTGACCTGCAAAGTAGTTACAGCCTGGGCAACGTCCTTTGATCAGATATTTATTTGGAAAAATCAGAACGACTCAGTCTGCAAGGCCTTTGTCCATAGCTCAATGTAGTAATGCTCTCCGCTATGGGCTGGTATTCCAGCATCACATCCTTCTCTCCCCTGGTTTCTGTAGAATATTAAGATCAACATTATTGGAATCTCCCATGATGAGGCTGAAGCTCAAGGTCTGTTGATCTCACACCGCTGGTAGGTCGGTGGTCTCTGTTTTCTATCATCTATTCTCCAACATTGCTCCATCTGCTTTCTCAGTCCTCCACAGTCCACAGCAATCCACAGAAACTCCATGATGCACATGTTCTTACAGTAACCCCTTCCTAGTTAAACTTGCAAACTCCGGGCTGACTGCACATCACAACTCATTTATTCTTCACTTCTCCCATCTATGGAACCACTATACACAGGCTGTTCAGCCCCACTCTTCCCTCCAGCACTACAAGAAAGCAGTGAACCGCCATCTCTTATCATTCCCAATTTTGGCCCACAATCTTGATTAACCCCAGTAACTTGCAAGCTTCAGTGTTTCTTCCCACCCTCTTCTTATTTTCCTGTTTTTTTTCATTTGCTTTATGTTTTCCCACTTTAAGATATACCTTACTCTTCCATGAGCCTCACTCCTGTAAAGAAAAACAAGAAAAAGAGGAGAAAAAAGAAACAGGAAGAAACTGCGGTTAACATCCCCCTCTCACCATTTAGTTGAAAAAAAGGAGTCGTCTTCATTTATCTGCTGATGCAGACTAACTGTCGTCCCAACAAAAACTAGTTTTCAATGATATGTTTTACCTTGCAAATAACACCTTACATTCCACGTCTCACTCTCAGACAAGTCAAGTATTATTATCTTTGAATAAAGTCTCTTCTTCGTGGTCACGTCATGTAAATCTCTAACAGAAGATCCCATTCCTTAATGTTTGCACTGCATATCATGACATCTTTGTAAATATACTGTAATCGGCTTAAAATGACATGAGGACGTTAAAAACGAGGGAATATGATGAAATGCAGAGAGAAACATATTCATGATACAGGTTGGGCCTTGGAAAACTGAAATGGAACCTAGTCGTACAGGGAGCGAGAACGGATAACCGAAGAGATCATCAACTACAAACTCGAAATACAGAGGAGGACCTGGAAGAAGCAAAGTAGTTTAAAAATAGAGTACAAGTAAAAAAAAAAAGACATAAAACGTCGTAGCTCCAAATGTTTCAGTAATTTTGCTGTGTGGAATCAAAGGGTTAGCCCATATTTATGTTCAACTAAAATGGCCACCAGTCAGCCATCTTTGATCAGATCACAAAATAAAGTTAGGTGTAAGTGTATGATATCGAGTGCTGTACTTTTGCCGAGTACGAACAAAATCAGACCAGGCGTGTCGGAGAAATGGTTGGGGACACGGTTAAATACCTTCTGCCGTACAATGTCATCCCTCACATTGGCAAGCAGCAGCCTCTTCATTCTCTGCAGATCTGGATAAAATCACAAGCTGGTCCAACACGTGGAAAATGTCTTTCAATCCTGACAAATCTCACACCCTCATCATGTATCTCTGAAAGGACCATCTGAACCCCCCCCCCCACCCCACCACAATCTACTTTCTCAACAATCCTCTTGAAGAAGTTTTTTCATTCAAGCTTCTGGGTCTCACAATCTGCCGTGATCTTTCCTGGGAAAGACACATTTCCAAGCTGGCCTGCAAAGCCAGTCGCCAACTGGGAATCCTCCATCAATCAAAGTCCTTCATCGGCCTACCTGAGCTCCTGACCACATACAAAGCTTTCGTCCGCAGCCTGATGGAGTACTACCCTCGGAGATAGATGGCTTTCATCAGAATCTTGGGTAAGGATGGTTTGATAGGCCTACTTCATGTAAAAAAGGGTGCTGAATCCAAAAAAGCAGTCTTATTGACCCCACTCAAGACAAAATGACCATTTTAACCCCTTTTTGACCAAATATGACCATATTTGGTCAAATTACGTTGGGTAGGTGGGTTTAATCAGAATTATAGGTAAGGCTGATTTGACAAGCCTACTTTATGTAAAAAAGGGTGCTGATTCCAAATAAAACCGTCTTATTGACCTCAATCAAGACAAAATGACAATCTTAACCCTTTTTGGCCAAATATTCCCTTATTCCGTCAAATAGTGGGTTTAATCAGAGCTTCAGGTAAAGATGATTTGACAAGCCTATTTTAGGGAAAAGAGGGTGCTGATTACCAAAAAAGCAGTCTTATTGACCCTATGTAAGACAAAATAACTATTTTTGGCCAGTTTTTGGCCAAATATGAATTGGCCCCAGTGTTGAATATTGTTCTGGGAAATATCAATATTTCAAATATTGATATTTACAAGCTTTCCATTTACCCTTTCAATTTACTACATTCAATTAGTCATTTCCATTATCAACATCATCACTGTCTTCCTCATCCTGTGAATCATCATCAGTAATACAATCATTGTCATCATCATCCTCATCTCCATCTGTGACGTCTTCTGGTTCCATGGTTTTAGAAAGAATAGTTGGCATCTGACTGCCGGTAAACCAGAGTGGTACAAAATCTCCGTTGTCCTCTTTCCAGCCGTGATCTGTGGGTTGAATGTTCTCTGGTGGATCTCTTAGATGTGCGTGCTTCCAGAGATATGCCACGTAATTGCACCATGCTATTTTTTGCATCAGAACATTTTTGCAGGGTGGGAGCATGCCTGCATCAAGTCCCTTTATTTTCTCCAATGGACTGTCTGGATCTGTCGGTTTGTATTTCTGAAGGAAGATTTTCAACCTGGCGTCATTCACGGATGATAATGCTCCCTGACCATAGAGTGAACACACATATGTTTCTACAAGGCTGTCGTCATCATCAAAGGCGGTTGTCTCTCCGAGCATGCTGATGCCTTCGAGATGGAGAGCACTCTTCTGAGCTTTCTTCAATGGGTTCACCTTTCCCTTCCTGAAGAAGGGCGACGTGTAGTCGCATCCTGTCAGAGCATGATAACCTGGTAGTGCCTTGCAAACAACTGGGCCGAGGTGGTTTGCTAGCGCAGTAATATGGACATACCTTCTAGTGTTATCACTCAAATGTCCAAGGTCCATCCACACATTGGCCTTGAGTTGTCTTGAATGATACAGGAGAATGACCATGATATCAGTGTCTGTTGCACGGACAACAACATTCTGTCCTGGTATTGCTTTTGACAGCATGCTGTGATGGTATACGAGGCTGGTATCTGCCTCCACGTGTGAGCATTCATACTCTGGTGCCTCATTGTGTTCTGCATTTCCTGACAGAGATGACAGAGATGTTTGATTGACATCAACCAATTTCTTTGAAATTTTTCAGAAATATTTCGGAGTCTATGTATGAAATTATTCTTAAGAAAGCAGATTCTCGTCTCTGTGCGTACGTTGAACCTTTTACTTTTATTTGAACCTTGGTACCTTTAGCAATATACCTTGCTCTGCATGTGTTGTTGTAATTGACTTCCTTGGCTATGAAGTCAATGTGCTCATATTCACGAAGGAAATCTTTGTCGTTCAGTTGCCTTGCAGCATTTAAAATACTGTCCTGTGCTTGTATAGTTTCACATGGAGATAGTGTTTCAAAACCACTGGGGAAATGCTTACGGTCCGGACCATTGCAGAAAATACAATTTTTCTTCAGCACAACAGTAGTTGAGATAGTTTCCACTGGGGGCTGTTCCACCATAGATCGTGTTTCAACAGTAACATGTTCATCAGAAAATATTTTCTTTTCTTTTGACTGTGTCTGATAAGCCGTGAATTTGCTGTAACAGTCACTATGAAATCCATAATGAGGAAGTGGTTCAGCTTCAAAGTTAATGGATTCACATATAACGCGGTACTTTGATCTCTTCTGATATTGAATTCTGGATTGAGCGATGTCACCTGCTGTTTCCCATGTCTGTTTAGTAAAAAGAGTCACTGCATCACCATCATGCTCTGAATCACCCACATGCAACACACACTGCAACAGCACCTCTCCACCATCAGCCATGATGAGGATTAACTTCATGGGTGGTTCCTCACGGAGCATGTCCCAAAAACATGAACCGTCTTGTCAGCTGCACAGTAAGATTTAGGCCTAAAGCACATGTTATATCATCTGAGCCACTCAAGGAGGTGCTGCCACCTGCAAACACAAAATGAAAATACAAATTAAAACAATTAGTTTTAACATCATTGTTGATTTTGCACACTGCTCGAAAAGTCTATGCAAACATGCGATATGCCCCAACATGGAATTTCAAACTTTTGACCACTGGTGGCCAAAAACTGAACAAAGTGATTGGCCAATTGGTTACTTCTTCATTATGTATTTATCATATATATTTATATGTCATGATTATCATGAACACAAGATAATATTATGTGATACAATTCAAACGATGTGCACACCTTCAGAACATCCAAACGTGGACCAATAGAAATTGACCAAATATCGTCATCATTTGACAGGAAAGGGTTAAAATGGTCATTGTGTCTTGAGCGAGGTCAACAAGACTGGTTTTTTTGGAATCGGCACACTCTTTTACCTAAAATAGGCTTGTCAAATCATTATTACCCAAAATTCTGATTAAACCCACCGACCCAAAATAATTTGACCGAATATGGTCATATATGGGCAAAAAGGGTTAAAATGGTCATTTTGTCTTGAGTAGGGTCAAGAAGACTGCTTTTTTGGATTCAGCACCCTTTTTTTTACATAAAGAAGGCCTGTCAAACCATCCTTACCCAAAATTCTGATTAAAGCCATCTATCTCTTGGAATATACTGCTCTCCCCTCTGGGCTGGTGCTCTTGCCCCTCACCTTTTTCGGCTTCACGCTGTGGAAACCAAAGCATTTAGGATCATTGGTATCTCCCGTGATGAGGCTGAGTCTTTGGAACTCTCACTCTCTCACCGCAAGGAGGTTGGTGGTCTTTCTGTCTTCCAGTCTCCTCTCCAGCCTTGCCCCCCCTGCTCTGTCTGAGACATGCCCCCCCCCCCCCATATTTCCACAGGGCGCTCAAGGGTCACCAGCAACCCCCTTCGGGTAAAACTATCAAAATCAAAAATCACTGCTCACCTTCCTTCTTTCATTCCTCTTTTTTCCCACCTTTGGAACAAATTCCCACACTCTCTTCAATCCCACTCTTCACTCCAGGTCTTCAAACCAACTGTTCAACACCATCACTTATCTTCCCCAATCCAAAATCACAATATTTTCTACCCCTGCTAATCCACCCCAAACCCACCTCCTTCAAATTCCCTGCTTTCCTTCGTGAACGTCCCTGTCATGCAAGGACCTGAAAGTCCCTGTGGTGTCCATTTTGTTTACCCTGTGTACCCTGCCCCATCCCTCTCCATTCTACAAATCCCCTGTCTCCGTTTCACACTTTTTCCTTCCCTCTCCCACCCCTCTTGTCTCCTGCTCTTATACGAGCCTCGACAGTACATACAAAAAAAAAAACAAAAAAATAGAAAAATAATAATAAAATAGCCGCCAGTTGGCCATCTTGGATCCGATCTCAAATAAAAACAAAAGACACATCAGCCATCATTTTTATCTGTGTACCGAGTTTGAACATTGATAAATGCATGTCGGAGAAATGGTTGAGGACATGTTCAACGTCGGATTTTTTTTTTTTTACTAAAATGGCCGCCAGTCGGCCATCTTGGATCTGGTGTCGAAAAAAAAAAATGACGTGCATATGTATACCATAATTTGTTGTCCTTGTTCCAAGTACGAATAAAATTGGCCCGTCATGTCCGAGATATAGTTGCGGACGCACGCATGCACACACACACGCGGACACAAAAATCGAGACCAAGTCCACAAGTCCTCATTTCGAACCAAGTCCAGCGGGGGATAATAACCTCAAATTGCATAAAATAGAACAGAATGGACCATGGCGAGGGATCGAGGCCTTTGTCCTGCAGTGGACTGGATAGGTTGGTCACGTCAGGTAAGTGTGTTCTCCCAGAAGGTAGTGAAACACATATGATCGTCTTGAACAGACGTTATGGAGCAAACAACCTAACTCTAAACCGAAACCCTAACATTGATCACCACAAATGGAAAGATGTTGTCACAAGAAAAAGGGACAAAAAGAGAAACGAGTGTATCAGACAAACAAAGGCCTTTGCACTCCAGTGGACTAGATAGGCCTGTCAAGTAAAGTGAAGCATTTCATCGTTTCATCAAATGGCTTTTCTTGATGTTTGTTTAAAAAATAAAAGAAAAAGCATTGCACCTTGATGGCCTATTTGGCTTTGACACCTTTTCACTAATCTCATTTACATGGGCCGAAAGCAGTGACACAGCTTAGCATTCCATCTTCAGGACCTTTTTCAAGTTGGTTAGAGGAGCATTGGTACATTTCCCTATCTAGAATGGAATAAATGCATCGGTTACATTTTCACAAGTGAAGCTCAAAACACTAGGCCGAAACACTGTTTATGCTGAGCACACAACTTTGTTTGGACAGCCGGCTTTTAATCTCAACTCAAATGATGGCATGCTTCGAGATGCAGCACTTTCTCCAGGCCGGCACGAATCCGGGATGGCAGTTTTAGTCGGATTAGATTTGACAGTGGAACAAGTACAGGACATCATGAGCAACTGGCCTATCCCTGCAATCCCTCGGCTCACATCTGGCCTTCCATGGACGTCTCCCATCCAGGCCCAAACTGAGCTCGACAGGTGCATTGGAGTCAATAAGTCAAAGGTAATGTTCTTTGGAACCACGATTTAAATCCCGCCTCACATGGTTTATATCGTACAATCAGAGTTATCAACAACAAGGTAAAGGTGTTCAAAGGTATCATTCGATGATATAGCAACTGAACCACCCATCGAGCGATTACCAGCAAAGGGTCGATGCGGGCTTACAAACCAGCTACCTCGTTTTGTGCAACAGTTTAAAGAAATACCCGTGTTTGGCATAACTGGCAAGGTGGAAATCTCCAAGCCTTGCGAAAGGCCGTGTTTTCAAAGGGAAACCCAAATCGAACCAGAGAACTCCCTTGTTTTGAGATGTTGTCCATTTACAGGGCTCTGATAAAACAACAGGAAACTGAAGACAGGGCCTGTGGGAGAGGACCGAGGATCCAAGACACGGGGTATTCAAGGCCACAAGGCCTGTAAATGAAGCTCGTGAATGTGGTTTCGTGTGGTACCGGGTATGTGCGTCCCTAAAGAAGGATAAATATAACCGTCTGACACCTTAATCAGAGGGTAGGGAGACGGCACACAAAAGTATTAACGTGCCATGGGGATGTTACCCGAGCGTCGCTCTCGCCTGGGATGCACATAATGTTCATGATGGGCCCGAATTCTTCTCTCCACAATACTGCATGAATAAATGGGTAATTGTGTGGAGGAGGGGACCTTTGGGATGGGTATGGAGGTGGGGGTAGGGGGGAAGATGAAGGGTAATAAACCCCTGACACTTACCTCTGAAATGCTGTTATTAAATTTACGCTTGATGATGCCCATGGCAAAATGGAACTTCTGTGTGACAATTGAATAGTCTGTGGATCAATGGTGTTCGTGTGCAATTCACAAAAACCAACCACTCCCCACCTTACCCCCCCCCCCGCCCCCTTCCACCATAACCATACAAAAGGTAGAAATATAAGGAAGTGTCCACACCTGATAAATTTACGACAATGTTAATCCATGCAGGTTTCATTACTCAATAATAGCATCTCTGAAGACCCCCCAGATCCCAACCCAGTCCATATAATTTCTCAAAAATAATGGCATCTCTGAAGACCCCCCAGACCCCAACCCGGTCCATATAATTTCTCAAAAATCCTGATGTACTGTGGGAGGGGAGGCAGAATGACATCATGCTCTTACGACCACCCCCCCCACCCCCCGGCCTCCCCGACACATGGATTAATAAAGAACCAGGAAATCACGACGCAGG
>NC_140964.1:6190709-6200709 GCF_056783735.1 Eptatretus burgeri | reverse complement strand
ACTCGCCGGGTTTTCCAGACAATTTATTTTGGTTCTGTCAATTCCCTTTGTATCTCTATCGTGTGTGTGTGTGTGTGTGTGTGTGTGTGTGTGTGTGTGTGTGTGTGTGTGTGTGTGTGTGTGTGTGTGTGTGTGTGTGTGTGTGTGTGTGTGTGTGTGTGTGTGTGTGTGTGTGTGTGTGTGTGTGTGTGTGTGAGGCCTGAAGGCATAAATAATTAAGGCATCACATTCATTCATTGGTTCATGGGCAGTATGATCAGTTGGCGAGTTAACAGGCTTGTTTATTTATATATTTATTACATATGCATTGTTCATTCTGTCCCCCCCCCTTTCTTGACTAATTGTTAATAAACCTGACTTGGTCTTTGATGAATTATAGCTGTGGTGGCTGCTTCATTTGGTGGTTTTATAAACACTCATGAAGGTAATTGGTTGTGATCCAAAGCACTTATAAAACGGCATTGCATGGCCAAGGTTGCACAGCCTGAATTAGATCCAGTCATGCTACTCCTGTTGGCGCAACGCCGGGCTGCTTTGGGAGTTCCAATTCACACGGTATCGTGGCTCTTAGACACGTGATCTGGGGAGGAGGTCTTCGAAGCGGTCTTCGATCGACTGTTGTGGTCTGTTGTGCTTTGACGCGACCAGCCATGTTTGAACTGCGCAACCGGGACGGTCCGGGAGCTGTAACAATACTTCCTACAGTCGACATCAAAAGGTAGGTTTCAAAAAGTAGCAACACGGAGGTTCCAAGTCCCATAAAAATGCATCAAAGTGTAGGTCCTTTCAGCCTTTCCATCTCCGAGATAAACATCCTTTAGGCCTTTTCATCTCTGAGATACTACATCCTTCAGGACTTTTCATCCCCTAGATTAACATCATTTAGGCCTTTTCATCTTCAAGATCAACATCCTTCCGACCTTTTCATCTCCAAGATTAACATCATTTAGGCCTTTTCATCTCCTAGATTAACATCCTTTAGGCCTTTTCATCTCCAAGATCAACTTCCTTTAGGCCTTTTCATCTCCAAGATTAACATCCTTTAGGCCTTTTCATTTCTCAGATCAACATCCTTTAGTCCTTTTCATCTCCCAGATTAACATCCTTTAGGCCTTTTCATCTCTCAGATCAACTTCCTTCAGGCCTTTTCATCTCCTAGATTAACATCCTTTAGGCCTTTTCATCTCCTAGATTAACATCCTTTAGGCCTTTTCATCTCTCAGATCAACATCCTTTAGGCCTTTTCATCTCCAAGATCAACTTCCTTTAGGCCTTTTCATCTCCAAGATTAACATCCTTTAGGCCTTTTCATTTCTCAGATCAACATCCTTTAGTCCTTTTCATCTCCCAGATTAACATCCTTTAGGCCTTTTCATCTCTCAGATCAACTTCCTTCAGGCCTTTTCATCTCCAAGATTAACATCCTTTAGGCCTTTTCATTTCTCAGATCAACATCCTTTAGTCCTTTTCATCTCCTAGATTAACATCCTTTAGGCCTTTTCATCTCTCAGATCAACATCCTTCAGGCCTTTTCATCTCCTAGATTAACATCCTTTAGGCCTTTTCATCTCCAAGATTAACATCCTTTGGGCCTTTTCATCTCCAAGATTAACTTCCTTTAGGCCTTTTCATCTCCAAGATTAACATCCTTTAGGCCTTTTCATCTCCTAGATTAACATCCTTTAGGCCTTTTCATCTCCAAGATTAACATCCTTTCGGCCTTTTCATCGCCAAGATCAACTTCCTTTAGGCCTTTTCATCTCCAAGATTAACATCCTTTAGGCCTTTTCATCTCTCAGATCAACATCCTTCAGGCCTTTTCATCTCCTAGATTAACATCCTTTGGGCAATTCCGCAGTTAGTAACGTTACATTTTAGGGACATTCTCATTATTTAGATAAGAGTCCTTTCTCTATCTGTGGATGTAAAGTCTCATTAATGTCACCAGAGATCAACCTAGTCTAGACGTAGAACAGAGCAAAGAATGAAATCATTTCATGAAACATTCTAGAAGAAAGAACTGCTTTTAATGCCGGTTAGTAACGTCCTTTTTTTGTAACGTTACTAACCGGCATTAAAAGCAGTTCTTTCTTCTAGAATGTTTCATGAAATGATTTCATTCTTTGCTCTGTTCTACGTCTAGACTAGGTTGATCTCTGGTGACATTAATGAGACTTTACATCCACAGATAGAGAAAGGACTCTTATCTAAATAATGAGAATGTCCCTAAAATGTAACGTTACTAACTGCGGAATTGCCCCTTTAGGCCTTTTCATCTCCTAGATTAACATCCTTTAGGCCTTTTCATCTCTCAGATCAACATCCTTCAGGCCTTTTCATCTCCAAGATTAACATCCTTTAGGCCTTTTCATCTCTCAGATCAACATCCTTTAGGCCTTTTCATGTCCTACGTTTCAGTCCGAAGTAGAAATATTAAGAAAAATAACAAAGGAGATGGAATTACAAAATATTTAAAATCAACTAAATGAAGGGTTAAAATAATTAAATGTTATCAAACCAAGGATGTTAATCTCTGACCAGTGTGGACTTCTCTACAACACGAAGCACCGCGTTCGACTCATCACAAAGAGCGTTGGTAAAGGGAAAAATAACTTGTTGAAACTGCATGCATGTAACTTCTCCTCCTTTAATGGCCACAATTATCCCACCTTTCTTTTTGGGTCGGCCAGGGGAAGCTGGGCCCGAGTGTTCACGAACCGGCTGGCCAGGTCTGACTTGAGGACAAGAATTTGGAATCTGGCCAGGGTACCAGCGATAACTTGCACTTTTCTTCGCGAAGGACACCATGGAATCTTTAACGTCCACCACCGAATGCTGGGCAGACAGGAGGCCCTTTTAACGTCCATCCGAGGGAAGGCACACACATTGATGAATCATCCTGCCCATGAAACACCGCGATGACAGTTTATAGCTGGGTCAGGAATCAAATCCACGCTGGAAGGCTTAGAGGTGAGTATGCGTACCTCAAGGCCATCCTACCAGCCCACAGCACACAAGTATCTACAGAAGTGAAAAATCACATGATTTGTAACTTACCAAGCAGACATTTCCATAATGCAGGGCAAAGGCCTCCAAGACTGGTTGTTGATGTAAACGTTTACAATAACACACGACCTGTGCACACCGGGCTTTTACACGGTGGTTTGCGGTCTGCACCGTCGCTCAGAGTGATCTACGACTATGCCAGGAAACACAACAAGATGAGGAAGACCGACACATGGCGAGGGCAGAGAGTATTTCCGGGACACATTCGGCGTTCAGACCTTCATTCAAAAACAGGAAGGCCATTGTGCAGCTGAGAGAGCGATTGAGCAGAGGCGGCAAGCAGAGGTTCTCCCTTCTCTCGGGACAGGTCACACTTGCGATAAGCTGAAGCGATGGAAAGATGAACGCGATTATTCACAATAAACGAGGAGAAACTTTCATTGCGTTCGAGCCAAACACCTCAAGTTCATACACACCAACATGCAGGCCACACGCCACGGTCCACAAATACAGAGGGAGCTGCAGCTAATGGCACGACCACTAAAACCCTGGATGCAGTTTTCACTCCAAGTTGTGTAAAAGCATCACAGACAGCCTGCAATTCGAGTCTCACAGAATTAAAGGTTAGCTTTGGTGAGAAGTTATTTCCTCCCCATATCTTAACCACAGGTGAGAATCAATTGAACTTTACCTATTGTGAAACCACCGGCAGGAATACTTGGGATGGGCCAAGTACATTGAAGTTACCAACACAAAGTTTTCACATTCAAACAGCGGTGATGTCGTCTAACCGAAGGTATGACATCTGCTTCTCTGATCAAATCCCGCTAAGTGTCCCAATCCCACCATGACAGACAGTGCTGCCGGTCGATCTCAAACGGGACAAGCCGATAAATCTTTGCTGCAAGGTCTTTACGGAAAATTCATTGGCATGACTGCAGCTGCACCGACATTTCCAAAATTGGAAGTCTAGATTTCCGCAAGTTAAGGATGATGCCGAGTGATAAGCGACTCCTTGTTTGGAACCAAGTTGCTACGTGGAACCACGGAGCAAAAAGGGACAACGATGGACAAATATAAATCTTTCCTAATGGACGGAAAACGACCTTGATGAACAAGTAGTGTGTTTAGAGTGAGCCACAAAAAAGCCATGATTCATTTACAATACAAATCCTTTCTACAAATTCAGCAATTCCTATTTTCAAATTCTTCCTTAATCTAATTTTCCATTGCGTCGCGATCACAAGACGTGCTGTTTTCCCCATTGGTAGCAATGAATGGAGACCCTGGATCTCAAGCGAGAGGTCAAGGTTGCCTTGTGAGATGTATCCTGTCTGACGCAGTTTGACACCCAGCCCTCCTCAGTTCGTCATCTGGCAATGTTGGCCAAGTGTTAAGGGGACTTGTGTGCCAGACTCAGCATACACAAGCAATGTGTCTCCGTCAATGACACTTGCTCTTCTTTAAAACAAAGATGGTGAGAATGTGCAAACGATAAAGGAGAAAAAACAAAATCGAGTTGCACACTGGTGGTGGTTATCAAGATGAGTTGCTGAGATTCCGATTAGACAAAGTGTCGTTCAGAAAGAAACTTCATTCAAGGTATGCCACACGAAAATAAATAATCAAGGCAGGTTGGTGTGTGCATGTACCTGCCAAACATGCTTCCTGCATGCTTCACTACTGCAGATGCTTCATGCACACTTCACTACCGCACCTGCAGAACACGCTTCACTACTGCACATGCAGCACATGCTTCATGCATGCTTCACCACTGCAGATGCTTCATAAACAACTTCACTACTGCACCTGCAGAACATGCTTCACTACTGACTGCACCTGCAGCACACGCTTCACTACTGCACGTGCAGAACATGCTTCACTACTGCACCTGCAGAACATGCTTCACTACTGCACCTGCAGAACATGCTTCATGCATGCTTCACCACTGCAGATGCTTCATAAACAACTTCACTACTGCACATGCAGAACACGCTTCACTACTGCACGTGCAGCACACGCTTCATGCATGCTTCACCACTGCAGATGCTTCATAAACAACTTCACTACTGCACCTGCAGAAAATGCTTTACTACTGCACGTGCAGCACACGCTTCACTACTGCACATGCAGAACACGCTTCACTACTGCACATGCAGAACATGCTTCATGCATGTTAATATCATTTGTCGAGTCTCCAGCAGTCCTAGCTGTCATAATAATGGACGTGGATGTTAACAGTGTTCCACCCGTCAAGATGCGGGTCTGAATATAAATCAACTTGGTTATTATTCATGTCATCTCTATTTCATACGATTTTGAGGGATTTTTGCTCAATAAAACAAGTTCACTTGTAGGTCTTGACCGGGCGTAGTGGCGTGCGCCTGTAATCCGGCTACTCGGAGGCTTGGGTTGGAGGATCGCTTGAGGACGGGGGCTCTGCGCTGGGCCGCGCTATGAGAGGGTGTAGGGCAGCCCGGAATCATGGCAAAACCCAATCCTTATCTCTGTGTCGTAAGAGGCGACCAGGGTTGCGTCAGGAAGGGCATCCGGCGTAAAATCTATGCCAAATCAGTATGCGGATCATAACGGATGATCTTCTGTGGCGACCCCTAACGGGAGCAGCCGAAAGACGAACAACAACACACTTGTAGGTCTTAAAACCACACCACAAAGACGTTAAACCACCCCCCCCATCAGGGTAAACCAAATGTTATCATCAATTACACATTTACAGCATGGAGTTCTTCTGGAAAACCAGTCATGCCAAAAGTATCATCTGGACCCCATTAATTGAACACTGTGAAACGGAGTTAGGGCCAATCAAAATCCAGGAGAGCACATTATCAAGGCCCGTCGAGAGCAACAGACACCTTCAGGATTTCCTCGTATGGACGTCCTTTCCCCAATCCATGCAACCCCCATAATGTTTGGTACTGTTTCTGCGGCACATGATTCGAGTATCGCACCAACGAGCAACTGGATTTTAAGGCTAACAATTGTCCCTTCTAAAAACAGAAAGGTAAATATTGCATTGTGCACAGGTCTGTCACGCAACCTGTAAACTAATTTGAGAACCGAGTGAAGTCGACAAAACGTCTTACTCGCTGTACCCGAAAGTATCAGTGGGACAAAGACTCAAGCCGTTCAAACTTGGTTTGTAAATGACCAGCTTCCTCATTCATCGGAGGAAGAAAACATCAATTCATTTCCTGTTGAAGGATCACATCATGAGACGGACAGAGACCAAGAAAGCCCCGATTAAGATGGTCGATGATAAACTCAACGAGCTTAAAATCCATCGTTCAAAGGATCCTGTGCATTCTTACGTCTTCAGCTGCAAGCAGAGACAGTCGACTGAACTCCCCACAATGCAATCACTGGACATTCTAGCGGCGAAATGATCTTTTGAACATAATTGTAACATCATGCCTGAGTTTGTAAATCAGAGCCTGTTCCCTTGGAAAGTAACTCCAGTTTAAATGTATGCTTCGCCTCGACCAGAAGGTTCTGTTCTAACTCTAACTTAGGTCGAGCAGCAGAGCATCAACATCTCTGTGCCTTCGCCAAGGTATCGTAAATCTGAAATAAACATCATTTTGAGAAATAATCTCACCAAATACAAACAATCATACTAAAATACAGTGTACAATTTGATGTGGCTGTCTGTCTGTCATTTTGACCGCAATACATTCGGTCGTTACTTATCCAATCTCAACCAAACTTGAAAGGAGGACGGAGGGTCACATGACGGAGGTTGTAGCGACTTCCTTTCATCCCCTCCACGAGGGGGTTTTCAACCTTGGGCGAGATCCGTGTTAAGGTGTATATTCATGTAAAGATAGCCTATCGTGACATTCTTCCAAGGCCGCTTCTAATTACAAAAGGAATGATAATGGCATCATAATGTGATTACAAAACAATATTAATACCAATAATATCGCACCTCCCCAAGGGGTTTTTCCGCTTTTGACAAAAACCGTGTTAAGGCGTACAAATACGTAGCTTATCATGGCGCTTCGTGTGGCACCCCAACCGGAAAGTAAAACAACAATGACCCCCTTCCGCCACGCGGCGGGGGATAAAAACGTTATTTATAAACCTCAAAAACGTACGATTACCTTTTTAAACATTCGCTGTTGCTGTTTCGCACTAAACTGAAAGGGAGGAAACCTGACGTTCTTAAGGCCTGAACCTAGATCCACCGTAATCTAGATACCTGATAATAACATGACCCAGCTTGCTGCCGCTCCCATAAGGAGTGGGTCGACTGGTACATCAAATTCAAAACAATTTTTCACTCCACATTCTACTTCAAGATATACAGTTAAGCAGCAAAAGCAAATCAGTGATTTCCCAGTAATTTCCTGGAGAGGAAATTAAAGTCTCATCTTTGTGGGTCCTTTGAATGGTCCCCACCAATTGGAGTCCGTGGTCTTTCCTGACAGCTCACAACCATTGTGTTTCGGTCCTCAGAGATGTCAGAACTCAATATTAGCTTCACTTGAGGTCCGATCTCTCACCATCCACAAATGGTCAACGTCAGTTGGTCGTGTCCATTAGTATAAGTGCATACACTTCCTTTTCTCTTGAAGGACAGAGTTAAGATGGACCCTGCTCTTACTAAAGCCAAGTGCTTTAAGTGTCTTTGATGAAAATGCCGAGCTCCTAAATCACTCTCTTCCTGTACCCATCCCATCGAAACACCCCCTTCCACTCACTTTCACTGAAAACACTCTACTGCATGTGAGACTTCCCTTCCACTGAAGCAGAGAATTTGCGAGCCAGTCTTGACGCCACTGCAAATGGACCAAACAACATCAGCGCTTTATTTCTCAAACCTTGTTCATCTGCTCTGTCGACTCTTTCTTGACTCTTGTCTCTGTCTTCACCTGCTTGCTTCAATGAAGACTGCCACTACCTGGAGCCAAAACTCGCAGTCCTCATGACAGAGCCATCGACTCCCTCACCCGCCACCCCCTATACTCCTCCTCTCACCCAAAGCAAGCAAAGTAATGGTATCATCAATGCAACAGACCTCAAGACTCATATTTTTTCTAACTCTCCGATCATCAGTTTTGTTTTCACGCTGAACAATCTGCTTATTCATCATCAGTGGGTGCACACCTTCAATTTCGAACATTAGGTCAGGCCATATTGCTGGTCATGTCCGAAGCATTGTATACTGTGCAGCATTCCACTTTCCAAAATGTCAGCAAGTGGTATCCACGATCTCCTCCCAGACTGGTTATCAGATTTCCTTCACCCTTGTAGGAAGCATGTTGTTTCGTCTGGCATTCTCTCCTTCTCCCATGGTCTGCCTCCTTCAAGGTACCATTGTGAGACAAATTCTGGATTTGAACCTCAGCACTTGTATATATTTATTATTTTAAAATGCATTTCATATTGAACAGGCAATCAGGGACCTACAAACAAAAGAATGGGTGTTTACATTGATTTGACTTGGTAGGAAACCAATCTCATGTTGATTCAAATTCGCCATCGAGTTATTAATTCAACAGTCTGCCACCACACTGTTTGCCAAGCTGCCTGCCTGTGTAATTCAAGGACACTTTCTTTCCTGTCTTGGGTAAACTTCCTTCATCTTAGAAAGTTGCAACCATCACTCCCATCCCAAAGAGAGATTCCAAAAATAATCTTGTACAGACCTTGAAGCCTTCTCCCCATCAGAAGTAAAGGAATTATGTCCATCATTGTGGCTGACCTCATGTGCCCCCTCTCCTCTCCAAGTCGCGTATGTCTGACATCGAGTTTGGCTTTCAACCTGGCTATTCCACCTTGGCTATATTACTCCTTCCTACAGAGCAGTGGATAGATACCTGGAACCACAGGCATGATGAGGTTAGGACAATATCTGTGAATATCTCATCGAGACTTGATTTCCAAGTCGTCTTCTTTCAGTATTCAACTTCCACTCCACCACCACCACCACCAAATCCCAATCAGTAAAAAAAAAAAAGAAGAGGAAATTGGAGCAAAATTATAATTAAATAAAGTCAGAATGGGGAAACTTCCTCTTAATCTGAACAGCTGACGAGAAGCAATTCTCAGAGTATATTGATAATTGGTTTGATGGTCCAGAAGAGGACGGTCGACAAATGCTCTCTTTAAGCCAATGATTAAACTTCGCCACAGGAGCCATAACAATCGAATGAAACAGATAAATTGGGATTGTCAATGCCAAAGATGCAAAAAATCCTCTGGCTATCAATGATTCGGTAGGGACAGTCTCAGGGAATACAACGGGAAACAAGTCACCACTGGGATTACCAGGTTTGTGAAGGTACGGCAAGGAACTTTACCTGGACAGTTTGAATGGTTTCCACATTGGGATCATCAAAATGCTGAGGCCAAACATTTATACATGAGTTGCTAAAGCAACAGCACTGCCCTCCCACTCTCCACCATTTTATCACCCTCCCCCACCCCTCCCTTCCCTCCCACAATGCATCTCTCATATAATTTCTCATTTCAAAGTCTGGGGTTTCACTGATCATAGAATTACAAAATAAATTTTACTGAAGTCAGAGAGTGCGAGCGAGAGTGAGAGTGAGAGTGAGAGTGAGAGATTAGTTGGGTTTTTGATGGAACTGGAATTTTATTTAGTCAACAAATTGCTATTAAAACAAAAACAACAAATGCCAAAGATGGATAGAAACCTCAACAACAGTGTGCGTTAATAAATGGCTGTTTGTGCATCGATGAGAAGATACCTGCTTATTGTTATTGTTAGAGATCAGCACCGGTGCACATTTTACACCAAATATTTTGTGGAACACTCATGTCCATCTGGTTCCCAGTTCTTGCAATTCTGTTGCTTGCACTTCAGATTTTCAAGGAGCTAAATAATTATTACAAATGGACGGGAAGGATGTAGGGCAGGAGAAATCAGACAAAGTCCACATGAGTGCTTGCATACATAATAAATAGATGGTTCCTGCGGGCTGGTTTTCATGACTCTCTCTTTCACCAT